>NC_052037.1:4626463-4653065 GCF_015832195.1 Motacilla alba alba
GGGTGGGCGGGGTCCCTGTGACCCCATAAGTGCCGCTGTGGGGTCGCCCCCCGGCTGTGGGGTTCCCCTGGGGCTCGGAGCTGCGCCGCTGCTTTGGGTGAGGCTTTTGGGGCGGGGGGCGCTGAGTTTTGGGGTCCCGCAGCTCCGCGTGTCCCCCCTGAGCCGTGTCCCCCCCTCCAGGCTGTGCCACCCCCAGCCATGTCCTTCACGGACAGCACCGACAGCGGCTCCGACAGACCCGTGTCCGTCCTTTGGGGTGAGTGCCACCCCCTCCCCGCCCCGCACCCCCCCCGGGTGTCCCCTCCCCGCCCTGGGGGACGCGGCGGTGGCTCTGTCCCCTCCTGTCCCCGCAGGGTGCGAGCTGAGCAGCGCCCGGAGCTCCTGCACCTTCCGCGTGAGCGAGGACTGGCACTGCGAGCAGCAGCTGGTGCTGCGCACGGTGGGTCACCCCAAAAAAAAAACCCAAAAAACATCCCCCCTAAAATACCCCCCAAAAAACCTCCAAAGCCAAAAATACCCTCCCCAAAAAAATCCCCCAAAACCAAAAAAAGCCCCCCCCAAAACCCAAAAAATGCCCCCTAAAAACCCCAAAACTCAAAGAAAATATCCCCCAAAAACCCCCAAAACCTACAAAAATACCCCCTAAAAAATCCTAAAACCTACAAAAATACCCCCTAAAAAATCCTACAACCTACAAAAATACCCCCCAAAAAAAAATCCTAAACCCCCCCCCAAAAAAACCTCAAAGTCTGGAAAAATACTCCCCAAAAAACCCCAAAAAATACACCCAAAACTCCCCAAAAATACCCTAAAAACCCCAGAAACCCGGGGGCCTTGAGGGGGGTTTGTCTTTCCCACTGCCTGGGATTAATTCCGGGGTTAATTAATGAATTAATCACGATCCGGGAGCGGTGGTGGCAGCAGGAAGGGGGGGTTGGTGTCCCCGAGCCCCCCAAATTCCCGCTGCTGCGGGGGGGTCCCGCAGGGATGAACTCCGCGTTCTGGCCGGACAGGGGGGGCCCTCAGCCCCAAAACCCCGAATTTGGGGTGCAGGCTGCGTTTGGGGGTGCTCTGAGGGGGTTCACTGGGTTCCTCCCCCCCAGGTGTGCCTGGGGGACGCGGCCCGCGACGAGTTCCACGTGCTGGAGGTGGTGGCCGAGGACGGCGACAGCCGCGCCCCGGTGCCGCTGGCCACGCTCAAACCCTCGGTGCTGCCCACGGTCAGTGCCCGGGGGGCTCCGGGCAGGGTCCGGGGGGCTGGGGGCTGCCCACGGTCAGTGCCTGGGGGGGTCCGGGGGGCTCCGGGCGGCTGGGGGCTGCCCAGGGTCAGTGCCCAGGGGGCTCCGGGGGTCTGGGGGCTGTCCCGGGGAGGGCTCGGGGGTCTGGGGGCTGTCCCGGGGAAGGTCCGGGGGGCTGGGGGCTGCCCACGGTCAGTGCCCGGGGGGCTCCGGGGGTCTGGGGGCTGTCCCGGGAGGGTCCGGGGGGTTCCGGGGATCTGGGGGCTGTCCCGGGAGGGCTCGGAGGGCTGGGGGCTGCCCACGGTCAGTGCCCGGGGGGCTCTGGGGATCTGGGGCCTGTCCCGGGGGGGGCTCCGGGGGGCTGCCGCTGCCCCGGGGAGGGTCTGGGGGCTGTCCCGGGAGGGCTCGGAGGGCTGGGGGCTGTCCCGGGGAGGGTCCGGAGAGTTGGGGTCTGCTCCGGGGGGCTGGGGGCTGCCCACGGTCAGTGTCCGGGGGGCTGGGGGCTGTCCCGGGGAGGGTCCGGAGAGTTGGGGGCTGCTCCGGGGGCTGTCGCTGTCCCGGGGAGGGCTCCGGGGGGCTGTCCCCTGTCCTCCATCCCCTCTGTCCCCCCCGTCCTGCATGTCCCCTCGAGTCCTGCGCCCCCCCATGTCCCCACCGCGTTGTCCTGTGTCCCTCGATGTCACCCCGTGTCCCCTTGTCCCTCGGTCCTGCGTGTCCCTCCCGTGTCCCGGGGAGGGCTCGGGGGGCCGCTGCTGTCCCGGGGGGGCTGCCAGGAGTTGATGCCAGCCCCGTTTCCAGGCCTCGCTGGCCGGAGTGGAGCTGACCCCTCCGGTGACCTTCCGCCTGCGGGCCGGCTCCGGCCCCCTCTATGTCAGCGGCCAGCACGTGTCCAGTGAGTATCGGGGTGTCCCCCCCGCGTGTCCAGTGAGTATCGGGGTGTCCCCCACCCCCTGAACCCCTCCAAGTGCCCAGTGAGTATCGGGGTCCCCTCCATTCCCAGACCCCCCCATGTGTCCAGGGAGTGTCGGGGTCCCCTCCAAGTGTCCAGTGACTCTCGGGGTGTCCCCCCACCCCCTGATCCCCTTCCACGTGCCCAGTGAATGTCGGGGTCCCTCTCACATCCCCGCGTGCCCAGTGAGGAGTCTCGGGGTGCCCCTGCCCCCCCAGCGGGGCCCAGGCTCAGCCAGCCTCTCCCGCAGTCATGGACCTGACCTCGGATGAGGAGGAGGAGGAGGAAGAGGAGGAAGAGGAAGCAGCGGAGGAGGCCCCCAAGAAGCCCCCCAAGGGCTCGGGTGCCCAGAAGGGCAGCACCGCCAAGGTCAGCACCCGGGGGGCGGGGCCGGAGCGGTTTTGGGGTCCCTGTGGCAGGGGGAAGGGGGGGGGGACCCCAAATTCCTCTCTGTTCTGGGGATGAGCCGCGGCCTTCATCCCGCGGGGAGGAAGAGTCCCCATCCTGCGCCTCTTTCTCTCTCCCGTAGAAAAGGAAGCGGGAAAAGGAGGAGGAGCCGTGAGTATGAAAACCCTGGGGGGGTCGCACCCCCGTCCCGACCCCCGGGGGTCCCCCCCCATGGCCGGGGCACCCCCCATCCCCGACCCCCGGGGGGCCCCCCCCCCATCCCCGACCCCCGGGGTGTCCCCCCGTGGCCGGGCCCCCCCATCCCGACCCCCGGGGGTCCCCCCGTGGCCGGGCCCCCCCCCCCCATCCCGACCCCCGGGGGTCCCCCCGTGGCCGGGCCCCCCCCCCATCCCGACCCCCGGGGGTCCCCCCATGGCCGGGGCCCCCCCCATCCCGACCCCCGGGGTGTCCCCCCATGGCCAGGGCCCCCATCCCGACCCCCGGGGGTCCCCCCCTGGCCGGGGACCCCCATCCCGACCCCCTTCTCTCCCCAGCAGGAACAGCCTCGCCCCCGCGGGTCCCCCCCCCGCCAAGGTAGGAGCCTCTCGGGGTGTCCCCTGTCCCCCCCATCCCTCGGGGTACCGGACCGGGGGTTCTGGGGGGGTCGGTGTGTGACGGGCAGCAGCCGCTGCGCCCCAAAATGGGGGAGAAGCGCAGATTTGGGGTCTCCCCCCTCGCTCAGCCCCCTCCCCGCTCTCTCTCGCAGGGACGCGGCGCCGGCCGGGGCAGGAAAGCGGCAGCGAAGAAATGACGGGAATTGGGGAATTCCCTCCAGGTGAGGGTTTTGGGGTGACGAGTCCTGCTCCCCGCAGAGCTGGGGGGGCTCTGGGGGCGGCTCCGACCCCGCAGCGGGGTCAGCCCCCCTAAAAACCCTTTTCCTCCTTCCCTTCCAGGTGCCGGGAGCAGCAGCTGGTGCTGGTGGTGGTGTCGATCCCAATAAAGCGCATTTTGCACTCCTGGGTCCCCGTGCTGCTGCGGGGGGGCTGTGGGAGCGCCCCCACCCTGGATTTGGGGGGGCCGGGGCTGCCCCCCACCCGTGGGGGGCTGTGAGAAGGGGACAAAGGGGGGATTAGGGGGACAGGGTGGGATCCCACCTGGCCGGGATTTGGGGGGACCCCGGCGGCCCCCGGGTATCGCAGAGAGGACCCGAACCCCGCTTGGGGGGCGGCAAGGGGGGGCTAATCCCGCTCTGCACCCCCGGCATGGGGCTGGGGACAGCGGGGACAGGGCCGCTGCTGTCCTGGGGGGCCACCGCTGTGACAGCAGCGCTGTCCTCACCCCGCGGGGGCTGTCGGCTCCCCCGGGGCACATCCCGGGGCGCATCCCGGGGGATTTGCTGCTCCGCATCCTTCACTCATCCCCCGGGGGCCGCGGGAGGGGCTCCAGAACCCGGGGCTGCCCCATCTGTGCTTTGGGGGGGCTGCAGATTTGGGTTGGGCTGAGTTCCTGCTCCGGGGGGGTTAATTCGGGTTGGTTTTAAGGAATCGGGCTCCCCACCCTCCTGCGGATGGGGGTGAGCTCCCTGCTGCTCCCCCTCCCGCCTCGCCGGAAGGGAAACTGAGGCACGAGTGCGAAGGCAGGTGAGCTCTGAACGGACCCCCCCCCCTCCCTTGTGCTGCCCCTCGGGGACCCCCCCAGGGCGGTTTGACCCCCCCAGGGCGGTTTGACCCCCCCGGGGTTCCCCAGCTCCCCGCCGCGGGGCTTCTCGGGTGTTTAACGCCTGCCTGGGGGGCTCCCCGGCTCCCCCCGCGGCACTGCGAGGGCTGGGGGTCCCCAGAGCCCCTCCTGTGCTGGCTGAGGCACAGCGCGGGGCTGGTGGCACCGGAGGGTGGCAAAACCCCTCTGTCCCCAAGGCGTGCCCGGGGGTTGGGGCGGGCGCAGCTGGGGACCCTGGACGGGCCCTCCCCTGTCCCCCACTCCCTCCGCGGCTGCTCCGACCCTTTTTTTGTGAGCTTTAGGAAAACGACAGCTTTTAAAATGCACTGTTCCGCATCAGCTCCCTCTGCTGCCCGCGGCTGCGGCACCAAAACATCCCCGGGACCTTTTTCCTCCTCTTTTTTTTTTTCCCTCCTCTTTTTTTTTTCCCTCCTCTTTTTTTTTTTCCCTCCTCTTTTTTTTTTTTCCCTCCTCTTTTTTCCCTCCTCTTTTTTTTCCCTCCTCTTTTTTTTCCCTCCTCTTTTTTTTTTCCCTCCTCTTTTTTCCCTCCTCTTTTTTCCCTCCTCTTTTTTCCCTCCTCTTTTTTCCTCCTCTTTTTTCCTCCGGGTCTCACCCCGTGCCCCCAGCCCCCTCAGGGCCGCTTTTGGGGTCTCTCAGGCGCTGCCCCAAACGCTGCTCCCACCGGGGTCCGGCCCAGTTTTCCCTTGGGATGTTCTGGATCCTGGAGCGGGCACCCCAAATCCTCACCTGCCCTGAGCAGCTCCGCTTTTCCCTGGAGCCGGTTTGGGATTCCCAGGGTGTTCATCCCATCCCAGGGTGGGCTGTGAGTGCTCCTGGGATTTGGGGGATCCCCTCCTGGGATTTGGGGGTTTTTTTTTAGGGCGCCTCAACCCCGTGAGGATCTCGCTGGGTGTTCCCCCGGCTCAGCTCCTGATTCCCCGCATGTCCCGAATTCCAGCTGAGCATCCCTGGGGTGGGAGGGAAGAATCCTTCCCTGCAGCCTGGGGCTGGCGTGTCCCCTCTGGGGTGGGATGTCCCCTTTGGGCTGGGGTGTCCCTCCTTGGGGTGTGCCTTGGTTTGCAAAGCCAGGTGTCTGCTAAGGAAGGCAGGAGCCTCCCCTGAAATGGAAAATGTAACCCCCACATCCAAATTGCAATAAATTTGAAATTAAGGGGCTCTCAGGCCAAAAATATGGGAGCAGGAAATAACAGTTCTTTACTAGGGAAGAAAATAAAAGGATAAAATAAACAATGCAGTGACCCAAAGCAGCAGTGCCAGAGTCAGAGCCTGACACCCTGTGGGTCAGGGGCTGGCAGCAGAGCCTTTGGAATGGTGGCTCAGCCCTCCTGCAGTGCCAGGGGGGTTCTGCTGGAGCCGGGATCCTGGAGAAGGGTGGAGTCTCCCTCTGAAGCTCCAGGGGCAGAGGCAGCTGCTGTTCCTCTGGGAACCCAGTGCAGAGGCCGTGCTGGTGCTCCAGAATCCCAGATTATATCCAGGTGGGAATGCTCGGCTCCTCCCTCTGGGCAGAGCCTCTCCCAGGGGGATGCTGCAGTTCTTATCAGCCCTGCAGTGACACTCAATGGCCTCTTATCAGCAGATGTCCCCGCAGGGAGGAGTGGCTGTGGCAGAGATAAGGAAATGCTCCCTGAACAGGAGACAGCTGCCGTGCAGATGGGAAAAGAACGCAATTGGCTCGGCAATCTGGGACTGTGGGCTGTCCCCTGGGGGCTGGGGTGTCCCCTGGGGGCTGGGGTGTCCCCTCTGGGTGGGATCCCAGGGCCAGCCCTTGTCTCCCCACCCCGCGGGGTCTGGCGTTGTTCAGTGGGGGGAAGGTCCGTGCCCTCTCTGGTGGCACTGGCTGGCGCAGGGACGCTGTGGGTGCCCACCAGGCCACAGTGGAGCCGCCTTTTGGTGATTTTTATTTCACTGCTGCTGGCATTTTGTGTGTTTGGACCAATTCTGTTGTTCATGAGTTGGTTTTAGGCCTAAACCTTTAGACTTGAGAGTTTCTTGCTGTAAATGAGAAAGCCCTGAGACAATAAAAGTGAGAGCCCAGACTTTGGGCCTGGGGGTGTTTTCCTTCCCGTGCCAAGGCTGTGCCACCACTCCTGTCCCCGTTGGGATGGGGGACCCAGCACAGCGTCCCCTGTGCCACCACCCCATGCTTGGGGACAGAGCAGGAGGGTGAGGGTGGCTGCTGAGGGGACTCCCTGGGGCCGCCACCCCTATTTGGGATCAGTTTGGGTCCCGAAGGTGACCAGGAGAGCACCCCCAGAGGGGCACCAGGGTGCTCCCCACTGTTCCCCCTCACAGGGCATCACCCCCAGGGGGGCACCCGCTGGTCCCCTATAGGGAATCCCCCCAGAGGGGCACTGGGGGGGTACCCCCTGCTCCCCCATAGGGCACCAAGGTGGTCTTCACTGTTCCCCTACAGGGCATCACCTCCAGGGGGGCACTCAAGGTTGTACCCACTGTTCCCCCATAAGGCAGCACCCCCAGAGTGGCAGCCAGGGTGGTACCCCCTGTTCTCCACACTCAGGGCATCACTTTGGTACCCCCTGATCCCCG
The DNA here is from genome assembly GCF_015832195.1 of Motacilla alba alba. Lineage (NCBI taxonomy): Eukaryota > Metazoa > Chordata > Aves > Passeriformes > Motacillidae > Motacilla > Motacilla alba. The sequence goes on from NC_052037.1 coordinate 4,633,322, forward strand.
CGCAGGGCATCCCGCTCACCCTGTTCCCCCAAATCCCATCCCGCTCACCCTGTTCCCCCAAATCCCACCATCCTCAGCCTGTTCCCCACCCATTCCCCCAAATTCCGCCACCCTCAGCCTGTTCCCAAATCCCATCACCCTAAATCCTGTCACCCTCAGGTGGTCCCCCCTGTTCCTCCAAATGCCATCCCCTCTCCCTGCCGCCATCACGGTCCCCCCTCTCCTCCCTGCCAGGGCCACCAGCCCGGCTGTGCCCCCCGGCCCCGGTGCCGTCCCCCCTCCCCATCATCGCCCTCCCCCGTGCCAGCGCCCCGGGCGGAGGCAGCCGGACCCTGGGGGGGCCCGATCCCCAACCGGGGCTCCCCCCGCCCCTCCAAAGCCCGGCTGGGGCGGGGGGCAGGAAACGATCGCAGTTCGAGTTAAAGGAGCTTTAGAGCACGAGGGAAATGCACCTGCAGCAGCCGGGGGTGAGCGAGGCCCCGGTGGTTTTATTTTTCCCCTCCCATTTCCTTCGTCCCGCAGCTCCTGCAGGAGTTCCAGACGTTCTTGAAAGGAGCCGAGAGGGTCCGGACCCTCCCTGCCCCTGCAGCCCCCTCCCCAATTTAGCCAAAGCTTCAAAGGTATGGGAGTTCCCTTTGTGTTATCTCTGCTTTAGTTTCTCCCCGGTCCCTTTTTCCCCCCTCTCTTCTCCTTCCCGGCCCTTCCTCTCTTTCCTTTCAGGGTTTTTCCCCTTCCTCCCCTCTCTTTCTCCTCGATCTCCCAGGACAGAAGGGGCTTGGGAGGATGAGTCCTTTTAATTGTGGCTGGAGAAGGAGAGGGGAAAATAAAAACGCTCACACGGCTCCTCTCTTGTTTTTTGAGGTGAGACCTGGGGGGGACAGGCATGGCCTCTGTGCAGAAAGTGCCCTGCAGGGTCTCTGCTCCGGCTCGCCCAGGGCTGGGGGTGCCCTGGGGGCAGAGGGCACCTCCCCAGAGCCCCCCAGCTGCTGAGGTGCCACCTGCTGCCAGCCCAAGGCCCCGGCCCTCGCCCTTCAGTCACAGCAGAGGGGTGCCACGAGCTGGAGCGGGGGTGCCACTGTGCGGTGACGGGGCTGGTGTCCCCTGGGGAAGGTCCAGGCCAGCCCCCTCAGCCTGGAGGTCACCGGGCTCCTCTGAGCCCTGCAGGGTGACACGGGGGTGGCTTGGGGTCAGGCAGGTGCTGCACAGAGGGACACAGGGGTTGTGTCCCTCTGGGAATGTGGGAAAGCTCCTTGGGCACATCCCGGGGGTGGGGAGGCCAAGGGATGCCCCTGCACTCCCTCCATCCCTGGGTGTGTGTCCAGGGGCCTGTCCTGCACTCCCTCCATCCCTGTGTGTGCCCAGGGGCCTGTCCTGCCCTTCCTCCATCCCTGTGTGTGCCCAGGGGCCTGTCCTGCACTCCCTCATCCCTGGGTGTGTCCCCAGGATTGTCCTGCACTCCCTCCATCCCTGTGTGTGTCCAGGGGCCTGTCCTGCACTCCCTCCATCCCTGGGTGTGTGTCCAGGGGCCTGTCCTGCACTCCCTCCATCCCTTTCTCAATCCACAGGACTGTCCCGCACCTCCTCCATCCCTGTGTGTGTCCCCAGGATTGTCCTGCACGTTCTCAACCCCTCACTAAATCCAGAGGACTGTCCTGCACGTTCTCCATCCCTCAGTGAGGCTGAAGGCTGCCCCTGCCCTTCCTCCATCCCTGTGTGTGCCCAGGGGATTGTCCTGCACAGCCTCCATCCCTCACTGAGGCTGAAGGATGCTCCTGCACCTCCTCCCCCACTTGGCAAGGCCAGAGGACTGTCCTGCACTCCCTCATCCCTGGGTGTGTCCCCAGGATTGTCCTGAACTCCCTCCATCCCTGGGTGTGTGTCCAGGGGCCTGTCCTGCACTCCCTCCATCCCTGTGTGTGTCCAGGGGCCTGTCCTGCACTCCCTCCATCCCTGTGTGTGTCCAGGGGCCTGTCCTGCACTCCCTCCATCCCTCTCTCAATCCACAGGACTGTCCCGCACCTTCTCCATCCCTGTGAGTGTTCGCAGGATTGTCCTGCACGTTCTCCATCCCTCAGTGAGGCTGAAGGATGCTCCTGCACTTCCTCCTTCACTCAGCAAGGCCAGAGGATTGTCCTGCACTCCCTCCATCCCTCTCCAAATCCTCAGGATTGTCCTGCACTCCCTCATCCCTCAGTGAGGCCAAAGGCTGCTCCTGCACCTCCTCCATCCCTCTGTGTGTCCCCAGGATTGTCCTGCCCTCCCTCATCCCTCTCTCGCTCCCCAGCATGCTCCTGCCCCTCCTCCCCCGCTGGCCGGGCCCCGGGGCCGCTCCTGCCCCCGCCGCAGCTCCCGGCGCGCCCCGAGGCCGCTCCCGCAGCTCCCGGTGCCCATCCCGCGGCTGCGGCGGCGGGAGGCGGTCGCTGTGGCAACGTGCGTGCGGCGCAGGGGCGGGAGGGATGCTCGGCGCGGGGATGGCTCCCGGCGGACGGGCAGCGCTGCCTGCGGGCCATGGGCTCCCCTGAAGGTAGGGCCTGACCCCCTGCCCCCCGCCCCGCCACCCCCGGGCGCCGCCCGCGCCGGGCCCGGCCCCGAAGGGCGCGGCCGGGACCGGGGTGCCCCCGCGGGGTCCGGGCTCGGCTTCCAGCGGGTGCGTGGGGCGCTGCGTGCTGCGGGTTGGAGCCGGATCGGGGCGCCCCCGGACTCCCCCCGCCGTGCCCGCGGGCACCCCCGGCGCGCTGGGCGGGGAGGCCGAGCCCCGGCGGTGCCGCGGCCGGGTCAGGCGCCCGAGCAGCCCCCGGGCGCAGGTGGCGGCCGCCGAGCAGCCGCCGCGATCGTCTTCATGCTTGAGAAACTGGGTTAGTGGCGGCGGAGAGGCGGCCGCAGCCGCGATTATTCACGGGCACGGCCCCGGGGGGCGGCGGGGGCCGGCGGAGCCCCCCGGGCGCGGGGGGACGGCGGCATGGCGGAGCCCGGGCCGGGATGCTCCGGCCGGCCAGGCCCGCTCTGGCGCTAAAGGACACGCGTGCGAATCGCCCTGGGGGTGCAGCCCTGCCAGATGTTCACCCCTGCGCCTGTCCCCCCCCAGATGTGCAGCCCTGGGTGCGTTTCCTCCCAGATGCGCACCCCGGGGGTCCATCCCGGACACACCCCAGGCCCTGCGTGTCCATCCCCCCCCCCAAGATGTGCAGCCGGAGGGGTCCGGCAGCCCCTCCCTGAGCCGGGTGAGGGGAAACTGAGGCAGCAAAGAGCAGGAGCAGCGAGGAGGAGCCCCAGAAAGGGAGCTGCTGTCACCAGGCAGCGCTCCCACACAGAGCCGGGAATAGACTCCGGCTCCCGGCGCTGCGGCACCAACGCAGCCCCGCCGCCCCCGGCGGGGTCCGGCCGCGGCTCCGCTCCCGTGCCGGATGCCGGGATGCCGGGATCGCGTTCCGAGCGGCTCCAGAGGGATGGAGGTGGCGCAGCCTCCCTGCCCTGCCCTGCCCAGCCCTTCCCTGGGACTGGGCTGGACCGCGACCCCCAGGGCTTGCGGGGGGACTTGGGGTTTTGGGGGCAGCAGCTCTCCCCGCCAGAGCCCAGCGCTCGCTTTTGGCAGATTCCCAACCCTCCCCGGGCTGCGCCCATCCCGCGGATGGAAATTCCCGCTGGATTTCCCCTCCCGGGGCAGCGAGGGGTGGGCGCAGCGCCCCCAGACCCAGCCTGGGGGTCGGATTGGGCGGCAGGTGCCGTGCCCCCCCCCCGCCCCACGCTGCCGCAGCCCCGTGAGGCGCTCAGCCCCCCCCCCCCCCCCCCCCCCGAGAGGGGCTGGGGGTGCCAAAATCCCTCCGAGGGGCTGCGGGGGGAGCGGGGGCTGCCGCGCCCGGTGCCCAGCGGGGGCCGGGGGGTGCCGGGGCTCCGGGCTGCCCCTGGCAGCGGGGCGCGCCGGGTTATTCGTGTTTTCCTCCCTCTTTGTGCCGGGGAAGCGGGAGGAGCGGCAGCCAATACTGCTTCGTCATGATGCCGGCTAATTCTCCTCTTGTCGGGAAAGGGACTGAGCCAGCAGCGAGCCGGGGAGAGGCGAGCGGCACCCACGCGGCCACCGCCACCCCCCCGGCGGCCACGCACTCCTCCGCCCTCCCACGCCGCGCTCCACGCAGCCTCCCCCGCCCGCCCGGCGCGGTTATCGGCGGCGGGGCTGCCGGGGGGTGATAGGCTCGCCCGCCCGCCCGCCCGCCCGCCCGCGCCCCGCGCTCTCGCTCTCGGATGCGCCGCAGCCCCGGGAACCGGGGCCGGGCGGGAGCAGCGAGCCCGGGGCATCGCCCCGCGGCCGGAGGATGCGCGGCCCCCGGCCTTAGGTGAGTGCGCGGCCGCGCGGCTCGGCAGGGACGGGGACAGGCTGGGGACACGGCTGGGGACACGGCTGGCGCGGGGGGGCCGGTTCGTGGCGGCCGCTCTCCGTTTTCCCGTCGCTTTTCGGTGCCGCCGCTGCCGGGGGGAGCAGGGGGGGCTCGGGGGTGCCCCACATTTTGTCCCCACCTTGTCCCCACACCCGGCGCTGCTGCCATCGCTGGGGGAAGGGTGCGAGGGGAGACGGGGACCCCTCCCCGAGCCCCCCCGCGGCAGCAGAGCGCTCGCAGCGCCCCCCCGGGACTCCCCTGTGCCCCTTCCCTGGGGACATCGCCGCGGCCACCGCGGATGCCGAGGGAGGAGGCCGGGACAGCCCAGCCCAGCCCTGCCCGGCCCCCCCGAGCAGTGCATCTGTGGGGTCTCAGCGCTGCTGGGGGGGGGCACCCCCCAGTCCCGCCCCCGTGGAGGGTTTGATGCTCCCTGGCCGTGGTGGTCGCGCTTTTGCTGCCGGCACGGAATTTTGGAGCGCCCCAACCCCCCCTGGCGAAGCCCGGAGGGGCCAAATTCCCATTTCCCCACCGCCACGGAGCATCGGGGGTGATTTAGGGGCAGAATTTGGGGCGCAAATTTGGGTCCCCCATCTCTTGGCCGTGGATGGAGCCGTCTCCGGGGGGGTTCAGCTCCTGGCTGTGGGTGCGCGGGGGGTGGCCAGGCTGGGCTCATTCCAGGGCCACCTCCCGGCCACCTCGGGACCCCCGGCCACCTCGGGACCCCCGGCCACCTCCCGGGTGTCGTGTCAGGTGTGAGCCCCCCTGGGTGGCCCCAGGTGCGGTATTGGGGTGCCCAGGCCGCCCACCCCGGGGTACCCGATGCTGGGCGTGCCAAGCCCAGGGCTGGCAGAACCGGGGGGGTTTTTTGGGGCGCGGGGGCACCCCCAAACCCCCAGCGGGAGCCCCGGAGGGCGCGGCCTCCTCACACATCCCCAGCGGGTCCCTCCGCGTGCGGGATGAGCAGGCTAATCCCACTTTAATCCCAGATTACGAGCCACGTGAGGCGCGGCCCAAAGCGGGCTGTGGGGTGGCCATCGGGCCAGGGGGGCCGGGCGAGGAGCCCCCCCCGACCCCCGGGAGTTTTGGGGTTCAGGCCACGTCTCCCCCCTCTAAAGCTGCGGGGCTCGGAGCCTCCTGGCAGGGCCGGGGGACAGCTGCGTTGGCCCAGATTCCGCGGATGGGAGGAACCGCGGAGGTGGAAATGCCTCCTTCATCTCCATCCGCTCCGGGATGGGGTGGGCGGATTGTTGAACCACCCCCCCTCCCCTCCCCATCCACCTTCCATCCAGGGAAACTGAGGCACGGAGCATCCCCGTGCCCGCGGCGGGCCCAACCCAGCCATGGAAAAACGCCCGGGGCTGGCAGCTGGTGGCTTTTGAGGCCACCGAGGTGCCCGGGGCTGGCAGCTGGTGGCTTTTGAGGCCACCGAGGCGGCCGGGCAGCGCTGGCTGTCGATAGCCACGGGCTCGCTGCCGCTGGCCCGGCGGGGACGGCAGCGGCACAGAGAGGCCAAAGGAGGAACCGGACACCGGCGAGCCGCGGGTCGGGGACCCACGCGCTGCCCGCGGCTCGTCGCTGTCGCGATCAGGTTGCCGGTGGGGCCCCGCGTGCGGCGGCGCCTCGGTTTCCCCGGTGAGCGGGGAGGATGCTCCGGGCCTCGCCTGCGCCGTTTGTTCGGAGGTTGTGGAGGGAGGAGGAGCAGCAGGAGGAGGAGGAGGAGGCCGGGGCTGGGCCGGGCCGGGCCGGGAAGCGCCGGACACCGTTCCCAGGGCTGGCGGGAACCGTCTGTTCAGGGAACTTGTGACCCCGGGTGTCGCCCCCTTGTCGCTGCTGGCCGCGAGCCGCGACAGCCGCGCCACAATTCGGGCGCTCGGTGGCACGGGCGGGAAGGGAGGGTGAGGAGGAGGGCGATGGAGGAAGGCCGGGGGTCCCCTCCTGCTCCCCGCGGGCCGTGGGGGGGTCCTCACGGCCTGGCCCCTGGCCCGGGGCCGGGCGCTGATGGCTTTGGCGGCTGCGAAAAGTCAAATCCGGATTTCCTCGGGGTGGGGAGGAGGGAACCGGCCTCTTCCCGCGGTAGCACAGCCCTGGCTCCCCTCACGGGGGGGCAACCGGCACCCCTCCATCCCGGTGAGCCCCGCCCGCACGTGTCTTGTCCGTCCGTCCGTCCATCCATCCATCCATCATCCATCCTTCCTTCCTCCATCTCTCTCTTCCCACGCTCCCTGCCCAGCCCTTTTCTTCCCCGGCCGCGGGTCCCCTCAGCATCTCCCGGAGAGGGGCACACGCTGCGCGTCCCCCCCTCCTGTCCCCGCTCCCCCTCGCCCTCCTGGCCAGGCAAATCCCAAACAGCCGGGCCGCCCTTATCTCGGGCCACGCGGGGAGCGGGCCGCGGGGAGATCGGGGGTTGCCATGGGGAACGCGGCTGCCATCGGGGCGGTGGCTCCCTGCCTGCGCCTGATAAGCTGTCCCCGCGTCCCCAGAGCGCGGGGAGGGGCCGGGGGGGGAACCGTGGCCGAGGTGCTTGCGCAGGCCTGGCACCCCTGGCCAATTTTGTGGCGTCTCTCCGCACCCCCGGCTCGGGTTTGTTTTCGTTCCCCGCCGGCCCCGCACCCACCCTCCCGCCGCTCGCTCCGCTCCCGTTCTCCGCCACCGCCTCCATCTGCTCGCGGTCCCCGCGGCCCCGCCGGTGTCCCGAGCGCCCCGCAGCGCGACCGGAGGCGGGGGGCGAGGCTGGCCCCGGCGCTGGAAAGTGTGAGCTCAGGGCTGTGCCCGCCCGGACAATGCCGCCCTTGTGCCGCGCCGGGAGCGCCCGTCCCACCGGTCCCGGCTCCCGGGGAGGGCGGGGGGTGCTGGGGGTGGGGGTCCGTGCCTCGAACCCCGTGCCAGGGACAAATCTGGGGGCTCTTGGTGGCGGGGGTCTCCAGGGAGGGGGCGCGGAGCTGCGGGCAGAGCCCCCTCCGGCAGCCCGGGGACGCTCCCGGTCCCTCGGCTCCGCTCCTGCTCCGTCCCCGCGTCCCACGGCAGCGACTTCTGCGCTCGCGGGGCTGGGGGACAGCGGCCTGGATGTCCCCAAAGGCGGTGCCACCCCGTGCCCAGCCTGCAGGGCCGCTCAGGGCCGGAGCTGCCCGCGCTGCTGTCACTGTCGCTGTCGCTGTCGCTGTCGCTGTCACCGCCCGGCTCGCACGAGCTTTTTCCAGCTCCCTCGCTCCTGAAAGGAGAAGTTTGGAGGAGAATGGGGAATTTTCCCCTTTGTGCGCGGCTTTGTGGCTTCAGAGCGCGCCGGGCCCGAGCCCCGGGGGCCGCGGGGGCCGAGCCCGTCCCGCCGCCGCTGGAGCCTTCTGGAGGCCGCGGCACAAAAGGGCGACACCGCCGCCGCTCCGCTGGCCAGCACCGTCAGCAGCCACCGGGCAGCGGGGACAGCGCGGGGACAGCGCGGGGACAAGGGGAGGTTTGTCCCCCGCTCAGCCCGCGAGTCACCGCCGCCTCTGTCCTGTCCTTGCAGAGGGAACACCCGAGCCCCAGCCCCGCGCCCAGAGGGATGTGGAGCCACAGAGGCAGCGGTGAGAGCGGCGTCCCCTGCTGTCCCCTGCCTGTCCCAGCCTGTCCCCTGCCTGTCCCCTGCCTGTCCCCATCCTGTCCCCATCGTGTCCCCATCCTGTCCCCTGCCTGTCCCCATCGTGTCCCCATCCTGTCCCCATCCTGTCCCCATCGTGTCCCCATCCTGTCCCCAGCCCGTCCCCCACCTGTCCCCTGCCTGTCCCTCACCTGTCCCCTGCCTGTCCCCAGCCTGTCCCTTGCCTGTCCCTTGCCTGTCCCCTGCCTGTCCCCATCCTGTCCCCATCCTGTTCCTCACCTGTCCCCTGCCTGTCCCCAGCCTGTCCCTTGCCTGTCCCCTGCCTGTCCCCATCCTGTCCCCATCCTGTTCCTCACCTGTCCCCTGCCTGTCCCCAGCCTGTCCCTTGCCTGTCCCCTGCCTGTCCCCATCCTGTCCCTCACCTGTCCCCAGCCTGTCCCCTGCATGCCCCCAGCCTGTCCCTCACCTGTCCCCTGCATATCCCCAGCCCATCCCCTTCCTGTCCCCCGCCTGTCCCTCACCTGTCCCCTGCCTGTCCCCATCCAGTCCCTCACCTGCCCCTACCCTGTCCCTCACCTGTCCCCAGCCTGTCCCAGCCTGTCCCCATCCTGTCCCCTGCCTGTCCCCATCCTGTCCCCATCCTGTCCCCAGCCCGTCCCCCACCTGTCCCCAGCCCGTCCCCCACCTGTCCCCTGCCTGTCCCTCACCTGTCCCCTGCGTGTCCCCTGCCTGTCCCCATCCTGTCCCTACCCTGCCCCAGCCTGTCCCCAGCCTGTCCCCAGCCTGTCCCCTGCCAGTCCCCATCCTCTCCCTACCCTGTCCCTCACCTGTCCCCTGCCTGTCCCCCGCCTGTCCCCATCCTGTCCCTACCCTGTCCCCATCCTGTCCCCTGCCTGTCCCCATCCTCTCCCCTGCCTGTCCCTCACCTGTCCCCAGCCTGTCACCATCCTGTCCCCCGCCTGTCCCATCCTGTCCCTGCCTGGCCACGGTGGCATGTCCCCTCGGGCTGTCCTGCTGCCAGCTCAGCGATGTTTGCCCTGGGGCCGTGCCGCCCCCGTGCCCGCTGTGGGGCGCGCAGGGCTCGGCCCGTGCCGGGGGGCGGTGGGCGGTGGGACCCCCCTCGGGGGGCTCTGTGCCCCCCTGGCCGTGCCCGACCCCCGCTGTGCCCCAGGAGCCCGTGACTGACACGACCCAGCCCGCGGCTGAATGGAAAGACTGCAGAAGGTACCGGGGCTGGGGGGGTCCGGGGGTCCAGGGAGGGTCCGGGGGGTCCGGAACAGGGTCCTGGGGGTCCGGAACAGGGTCCTGGGGGTCCAGGGAGGGTCCTGGGGGTATGGAACAGGGTTCTAGGGGTCCAGGAAGGGTCTTGGGGGTCCAGGGAGGGTCCTGGGGGTCCGGAACAGGGTTCTGGGGGTCCAGAAAGGGTCTTGGGGTCCAGAACAGGGTTCTGGGGGTCCAGGGTGGGTCTTGGGGGTCCAGAACAGGGTTCTGGGGGTCTGGAACAGGGTTCTGGGGGTGCAGGGAGGGTCCTGGGGGGTCCAGAACGGGGTCCTCGGGGTCCAGGGAGGGTCTTGGGGGTCTGGAACAGGGTCCTGGGGGTCCGGAACAGGGTTCTGGGGGTCTGGAACAGGGTTCTGGGGGTCCAGGGAGGGTCTTGGGGGCCCGGAGCAGGGTTCTGGGGGTGCAGGGAGGGTCTTGGGGGTCCAGAACAGGGTTCTGGGGGTCCAGGGAGGGTCTTTGGGGTCCAGGAAGGGTCTTGGGGGTCCGGGACAGGGTTCTGGGGGTCCAGGGTGGGTCTTGGGGCTCTGGAAGAGGTTTCTGGGGGTCTAGGGAGGGTCTTGGGGGGTCCAAGGAGGGTGTTGGGCATCCAGAACGGGGTTCTGGGGGTCCAGGAAGGGTGTTGAAGGTCTGGGAAGGTCTTAGGGGTCCAAGAATGGTGTTGGGAGTCCAAGGAGGGTCTTGGGGGTCCAGAGATGGTGTTGGGGGGTCCAGAACAGGGTTTTGGGGATCCAAGGAGGGTGTTGAAGTTCTGGGAAGGTCTTGGGGGTCCAAGGAGGGTCTTGGGGGTCCAAGGAGGGTGTTTGGGGTCCAGAACCGAGTTCTGGGGGTCCAAGAAAGGTGTTGGGCTACCAAACAAGGTGTTGGGGGTCTGGGGAAGGTGCTGGGAGTTCAGAGAAGGTTCTGGAGGTCCAGGAAAGGTTCTGGAGGTCCAGGGAAGGGTTTTGGGGTCCAAGAAAGGATGCTGGGGGACAGAGAAAGTGCTGGGCGTGTGGGAAAAGTTCCGGGAACACAGGACAGGGTGGTGGGGGTCCAGGCAGGGTGCTGGGGGTCCAGAGAAGGTTTTGGGGGTCCAGGGAAGGGCGCTGGGGGTCTGGGCAGGGTGTTGGGGGCACAGGGGAAGTGCTGGGGGTCCGGGAAAGGTGCTGGGGGTCCGGAAAGGTGCTGGGGTCCGGGAGGGTGCTGGGGTCCGGGAGGGTGCTGGGGGTGCTGGGGGTCCTGGCAGGGTGCTGGGGGTCCAGAGAAGGTTTTGGGGGTCCAGGGAAGGGTGCTGGGGGTCTGGGCAGGGTGTTGGGGGCACAGGGGAAGTGCTGGGGGTCCGGGAAAGGTGCTGGGGGTCCGGAAAGGTGCTGGGGTCTGGAAAGGTGCTGGGGGTCCGGAAAGGTGCTGGGGTCCAGGAGGGTGCTGGAGGTGCTGGGGGTCTGGGCAGGGTGCTGGGGTTCCAGAGAAGGTTTTGGGGGTCCAGGGAAGGGCGCTGGGGGTCTGGGCAGGGTGCTGGGGGCACAGGGGAAGTGCTGGGGGTCCGGGAAAGTGCTGGGGTACGGAAAGGTGCTGGGGTCTGGAAAGGTGCTGGGGTCTGGAAAGGTGCTGGGGTCCAGGAGGGTGCTGGAGGTGCTGCGGGTCCTGGCAGGGTGAGGGAGAATGGGGAGCCCTGCGGGCAGGGGGGCACAGGGGCTGGTGGCAGACACGGGCTGCTGTTAGCAGGGCCTTGCCTTCCTCCTCCTCCTCCTCCTCCAGCCCAGCCTGGCAGCACCATCTAGTGGCAGCGTGTCCCGGCCAAGCGGCTGTCACCTCCCCGCTGTCCCCTGCCGGCCCGCGCCCGCCAGCAATGCCCATCCCCAAGGAATCTGGGATACGTGGGCGCAGGGGGGTCGCCTAAGCCCCCCCGAGCCCCCTCCTGGGCTGAGATCCCCCCTTTTCCATCCAGCAGCCTCTGACCTCCCCTGGGAGCGTCTGCTCTTCCCGCGGATCCAGCGTTCCTGGCTCCCCCTCCAGCATCGTGGTAAGAAGCCATTGCCACCTTCCCACCCCATCCCGAAACCCCTGCGCTCGGGATGCGACCCCCCAAACCCGCCCCATCCCCCCGGCACGGCCTCGGAGGGTGCGAACCCTCCCCATTCCCAAAAATCCCCTCCTGCGCCCCAAACCAAGGCGCTTTCCTTCATTCCGGGCCCAAACGGACAATGGGGTCCTGGGGTACGAGGACCTCGTGAAAAATCCCCTTCTGCACCCCAAATGAAGGTGCTTTTCCATCCCTCCAGGCCAAAATGCACAACGAGGTCCCGGGGTACGAGGACCTCGTAAAAAATCCCCTTCTGTGCCCCAAATGAAGGCCTTTTCCTTCATTCCAGGCCAAAATGGACAATGAGGTCCCAGGGTATAAGGAATAAGAGGGATAAAAGGACCTTGTGAAAAATCCCCTTCTGCACCCCAAACGAAGGCGTTTTTCCTTCCTCCCAGGCCAAAATGGGCAATGAGGTCCTGGGGTGTGAGGACCTCTTAAAAAATTCCCTCCTGCACCCCAAACGAAGGCGTTTTCCTTCCTCCCAGGCCAAAGTGGACAACGTGGTCCTGGGGTAAAAGGACCTTGTGAAAATCCCCTCCTGCACCCCAAACGAAGGCATTTTCCTTCCCTCCAGGCCAAGGTGGACAACGAGCTCCTGGGCTAAAAGGACCTCTTAAAAAATCCCCTTCTGCACCCCAAACGAAGGTGTTTTCCTTCCTCCAGGCCAAAATGCACAACGAGGTCCTGGGATAAAAGGAATAAAAGGGATAAAAGGACCTTGTGAAAAATCCCCTTCTGCGCCCCAAACGAAGGCGTTTTCCCTTCCCTTCAGGCCAAAATGGACAATGAGGTCCTGGGGTGTGAGGACCTCCTAAAAAATCCCCTCCTGCACCCCAAACGAAGGTGCTTCTCCTTCACTCCAGGCCAAAATGGACAATGAGGTCCCAGGGTATAAGGAATAAGAGGGATAAAAGGACCTTGTGAAAAATCCCCTTCTGCACCCCAAACGAAGGCGTTTTCCTTCCTCCCAGGCCAAAATGGACAATGAAGTCCTGGACTACAAGGACCTCTTAAAAAATCCCCTCCTGCGCCCCAAACAAAGTTGTTTTCCTTCCTCCCAGGCCAAAGTGGACAACGTGGTCCTGGGGTAAAAGGACCTTGTGAAAAATCCCCTCCTGCACCCCAAACGAAGGCGTTTTCCCTTCGTTCCAGGCCAAAATGCACAACAAGGTCCTGAGGTACAAGGACCTCGTAAAAAATCCCCTTCTGCGCCCCAAACAAAGGTGCTTCTCCTTCCTCCCAGGCCAAAGTGGACAACGAGGTCCTGGGATAAAAGGAATAAAAGGGATAAAAGGACCTCATAAAAAATTCCCTTCTGCACCCCAAACGAAGGCGTTTTCCTTCCTCCCAGGCCAAAATGGACAATGAGGTCCTGGGGTGTGAGGACCTCTTAAAAAATCCCCTTCTGCACCCCAAACAAAGGTGTTTTTCCTTCATTCCAGGCCGAAATGGACAATGAGGTGCTGGGCTACAAGGACCTCATAAAAAATTCCCTTCTGTGCCCCAAACAAAGGCGTTTTCCTTCCTCCCAGGCCAAAGTGGACAATGAGGTCCTGGGGTACATGGACCTCATAAAAAAATTCCCTCCTGCACCCCAAACGAAGGCGTTTTCCTTCATTCCAGGCCAAAGTGGTCAACGAGGTCCTGGGGTGTGAGGACCTCTTAAAAAATCCCCTCCTGCACCCCAAACGAAAGCGTTTTCCTTCCTCCCAGGCCAAAATGGACAATGAAGTCCTGGACTACAAGGACCTCTTAAAAAATTCCCTCCTGCGCCCCAAACAAAGTTGTTTTCCTTCCTCCCAGGCCAAAGTGGACAACGTGGTCCTGGGGTAAAAGGACCTTGTGAAAATCCCCTCCTGCACCCCAAATGAAGGCATTTTCCTTCATTCCAGGCCAAGGTGGACAACGAGCTCCTGGGCTACAAGGACCTCTTAAAAAATCCCCTTCTGCACCCCAAACGAAGGCGTTTTCCCTCCCTGGCCAAAATGCACAACGAGGTCCTGGGATAAAAGGAATAAAAGGGATAAAAGGACTTCATAAAAAATCCCCTTCTGCACCCCAAACGAAGGCGTTTTCCTTCCTCCCAGGCCAAAATGGACAATGAAGTCCTGGACTACAAGGACCTCATAAAAAATCCCCTTCTGCACCCCAAACGAAGGCGTTTTCCCTTCGTTCCATGCCAAAATGCACAACAAGGTCCTGAGGTACAAGGACCTCGTAAAAAATCCCCTCCTGCGCCCCAAACAAAGGCGTTTTCCTTCATTCCAGGCCACAATGCCCAATGAGCTCCTAGAGGGGTAAAAGGACCTTGTGAAAATCCCCTCCTGCACCCCAAACGAAGGCGTTTTCCTTCCTCCAGGCCAAAATGGACAACGAGGTGCTGGGCTACAAGGACCTGGCTGCCATCCCCAAGGACAAAGCCATCCTGGACATCGAGCGCCCCGACCTGATGATCTACGAGCCTCACTTCACCTACTCGCTGATGGAGCACGCGGAGCTGCCCCGGAGCCGCGAGGTGAGCGGCGATTCCCGGGGGTTTTTGGGATGATCTCACCCGGATTGAAGGATCACCACGCTGGAATAAAATCCTGGAATGACAGGAAAAAATTCCAGCATAAAATACCTCAAATTGATTAAAATCCATCATAATTCACAACAGTTACTGAAGATGATTGAAATTCCTAAAGTTCAGTGAAAAACATTGAATTAATTAAATTTGATTTAAATTAATTAAAAATTAAATTTAAATTAAAGCAAAATTAATAAAAAACAAAACAAAATAAAATAAATTTAAAATAAGATAAATAAATATATTATGTAAATAATTAATAAATTATAAATAAATTAGATAAATTATAAATAAATTAAATAAATTATAAATAAATTAATAAAAAATTATTATTGAGAAAATAATATATTAGAAAAATAAATTAATTAAAAACACAATAAAATAAAATAATATAATATAAAAATAAAATAATAAATTAAAAATAAATTAATAAAGTTTTATAATAAATAAAATAATATATTAGAAAAATAAATTAATTAAAAACACAATAAAATACAATAAAATAATATAATATAATATAATATAAAGATGAAATAATAAATTAAAAATAAATTAATAAAGTTTTATTATAAATAAAAGAATATATTAGAAAAATAAAATATTAAAAATACAATACAATAAAATAATATAATATAATATAAAGATGAAATAATAAATTATAAATAAATTAATACATTTTATTAGAAATAAAATAATATATTAGAAAAATAAATTAATTAAAAATACAATAAAATAAAATGAAATAATATAATATGATATAAAGATAAAATAATAAATTATAAATACATTAATAAATTTTTATTAGAAATAAAATAATATATTATAAAAATAAAATATTAAAAATACAATAAAATAAAATAAAATAATATAAAGATGAAATAATAAATTATAAATAAATTAATACATTTTATTAGAAATAAAATAATATATTAGAAAAATAAATTAATTAATAATACAATAAAATACAATAAAATACAATAAAATAAAAGAATGTAATATAAAAATAAATTAATAAAATTTTACTATAAATAAAATAATAAATTACCAAAAAATTGAAAGTAAATTCAAAAATGAAATGAAATGAAATAAAATAAAACAAAATGAAATAAAATAAAATAAAAATGAATTAAAATTAACTCAGTCCTTGCCTCCTGCAGCGCTCCCTGTCTCCCAAATCCATGTCTCCTCCTCCGTCTCCAGAGGTGAGTGCTGGCGCTGCCGGGTGTGGGGGAGGGGGTGGTGCTGAGCCGGGGGGGGTCCCGCTGACCCCGGTCCCGTTTCCCCGCAGGTGATCCGGGAGTGGCTGGAGAGCCGCCCCCCCAGCAGCACCCCGCTGCCCCCCTCGCGCCAGGGCACGGCCCCCACCCGCAGCAGCGTCCAGCACTTCCACCGACCCGGTACCGGCCCCGGCACCCCGAGCGGCGCCCCGGCACTGCCCCGGCCGGCCGGGCTGCCCTGGAGCCCCTTCCCAGCCCCAGCGCGCAGCCCCAGCCCAGAGGCTGCCCCCCAGCCTCTTCCCCTGAGCGCCCAGTCCCAGCCCCATGAGCTCCCAGCCCCATGAGCTCCCAATCCCAGCCCCATGAACCCTCAATCCCAGCCCCATGAACCCTCATTCCCAGCCCCATGAGCTCCCAGCCCCATGAGCTCCCAATCCCAGCCCCATGAGCTCCCAATCCCATGAGCCTTCAATCCCAGCCCCATGAGCTCCCAATCCCATGAGCCTTCAATCCCAGCCCCATGAGCTCCCAATCCCATGAGCCCTCAATCCCAGCCCCATGAGCGCCCAGTCCCAGCCCCATGAGCTCCCATTCCCATGAGCTCCCAATCCCAACCCCATGAACTCCCAACCCCATGAGCCCTCAATCCCAGCCCCATGAACCCTCAATCCCAGCCCCATGAGCTCCCAACCTCAACCCCATGAGCTCCCAGTCCCAGCCCCATGAGCACCCAGCCCCATGAGCTCCCAACCCCATTCCCATGAGCTCCCAATCCCAACCCCATGAGGTCCCAATCCCAATCCCATGAGCTCCCAATCCCAACCCCATGAGCTCCCAATCCCAACCCCATGAGCTCCCATTCCCAATCCCATAAATTCCCAATCCCATCAGCTCCCAACCCCATGAGTTCCAATTCCCAACCCCATGAGTTCCCAACCCCACCAACTCCCAGTCCCAACCGCATGAGTTCCCATTCCCAATCCCATAAATTCCCAATCCCATGAGCACCCATTCCCAGCCCCATGAACTCCCAACCCCATGAGCTCCCAATCCCAACCCCATGAGCTCCCATTCCCAATCCCATAAATTCCCAATCCCATCAGCTCCCAACCCCATGAGTTCCAATTCCCAACCCCATGAGTTCCCAACCCCACAAACTCTCAATCCCAACCGCATGAGCTCCCATTCCCAATCCCATAAATTCCCAATCCCATGAGCTCCAATTCCCAACCCCATCAGCTCCCAATGCCATGAGCTCCCATTCCCAATCCCATGAGTTCCCAATCCCATAAATTCCCATTCCCAACCCCTTGAGCTCCCATTCCCAACCCCTTGAGTTCCCATTCCCAATCCCATAAATTCCCAATCCCATGAGCTCCCATTCCCAATCCCATAAGTTCCCAATCCCATCAGCTCCCAGCCCCATGAGCTCCCATTCCCAACCCCAAATCCCTTTTTTCTCCCAGAGACCGACACCACAGAGCTCAACATTTACAAGAAGCCTCCGATCTACCGGCAGAAAGGTGAGTGGGGCGTGAAATCGGGCTCTCCTGGAGCCAGGTCTCAGCTCTTGGAGATCTATTCCACCCCCAGGATAGCTCAGCTGCCTCAGAAGGCAGCAAACCAGCAGGATGGCTGCTGTGGGAGCGCTGGGAACAAAAAGGTTTGAATGAAAGGCAAAATAACAAAACTCTTCACAGAGAAAAACCGATTTAGGTGCAAGAGGTTCCTGCCCCTGGTGAAACTCCTCACAAAGCCATTGGTTCCTTTGTTCTCTTCTTTTTCCAGTGAATTGCTCAGGTGGGACTTTTTGGCTCCTGCCCAATTGTCTGTCCCGAAGTTTGAGGTGAAGCCCCCCAGGCCCTGTGAGGGGTCTTTTCAGCTGATTGAGGAGAGAAACTTCTGGGCTCTTTTCCTTAAGGGGACACAGGGGGCACATTCCTGGGGGGGGGTCCATCCCACGGCACGGGGCATCCCGGGATGCTGCCTCACCCCCGCTGTGCCCCCAGACCACCATTCCAGTGCCCACCACGGGAAGCATCTCATAGAGGATCTGATCATCGAGTCCTCCAAATTCCCGGCGGCGCAGCCCCCGGACCCCAACCAGCCCGCCAAGATCGAGACCGACTACTGGCCCTGCCCGCCGTCCCTGGCCGTCGTGGGTAGGTGGGACGGCGGGGTTTGTCCTCCCGGAGACCCCCGGGGGGCTGGCAACGGCTGGAACGTCCCCTGTCCCGCAGAGACGGAGTGGAGGAGGCGGATGGCGTCCAAGAGAGGGGAGGAGGAGGATGAGGATCTGACGGAGGAGATGAAGAACCTGCGGGAGCTGCAGAGGCAGGAGCTGAGCAAGGTCAGGGGCGGGGCGGCAGCTCTGAGGGGCTCGGGGGGGCGCTGGCGCCGATCCCAACGGGTGTCCCTCGGTCCCCAGGTCACCTCCAACCTCGGCAAGCTGATCCTGAAGGAGGAGATGGAGAAGTCGCTCCCGATCCGGAGGAAAACTCGCTCGCTGCCGGACCGGACGCCTTTCCACACGTGTGAGTGGGGTCCTTCTCCCGAAACCCGGCCCTTTCCCTCCTCAACTCTGGGTGCCTGCACCCCCCTTCCGTCCCCCGAATCCTGCCTGTACCCTCCGAATCCCACCTGCACCTCCCAAACCCCACCTGTACCCCAAAATCCTGCCTGTAGCCCCCAAATCCTGCCTGTACCTTCCGAATCCCACCTGCACCTCCCAAACTCCACCTGTACCCCCCAAAATCCTGTCTGTACCCCCCCAAATCCTGCCTGTACCTCCCAAATCCTGCCTGTACCCCCTGAATCCCACCTGCACATCCCAAAATCCTGCCTGTACCTCCCGAATCCTGCCTGTACCCCCCAAATCCTGCCTGTACCCCCCAAAATCCTGCCTGTACCCCCCGAATTCCACCTGCACATCCCAAACCCCACCTGTACCCCTCAAATCCTGCCTGCACATCCCAAACCCCGCCTGTGCCTCCCAAACTCCACCTGCACCCCCCAAATCCCGCCTGCACACCCCAAATCCTGCCTGCACCTCTGCTCATCCCTGCCCATCCCTGATGGTCCCTGCCTGAACCTAAATGTCCCCAAAGGTTCCTAAACGTCCCAGCCCATCCCTGATGGTCGCTGACGGTCTCTGCCCATCCCTGCCCATCCCTGCCTGTCTCTAAAGGCCCCTGCCTGTCCCTGCCCGTCCCTAAATGTCCCCAAAGGTCCCTGATTGTCTCTGCCCATCCCTGCCTGTCCCTGCTTGTCCCTAAAGGTCCCTGCTCATCCCTCTCTGTCCCTAAATGTCCCTAAAGGTCTCTGCCCATCCCTGCCTGTCCCTAAATGTCTCCAGAGGTCCCTGACGGTCTCTGCCCATCCCTGCCCATCCCTGCCGGGCCCTCCATGTCCCGAAGGCTCCCTGCCTGTCCCTGGTGGTCCCTCCTCATCCCTGCCTGTCCCTGCCAATCCCTGCCTGTCCCTAAATGTCCTTGCATGTCCCTGCCCCTCCCTAAATGTCCCTAAATGTCCCTGCCTGTCCCTAAATGTCCCTGCCCGTCCCTGATGGTCCATGATGGCCCCTGCCCATCCCTGCCTGTCCCTGAATGTCCCTGCCAATTCCTAAAGGTTCCTGTCCTTCCCTGCCCATCCCTGCCTGGCCCCAAAGGTCCCTAATGGTCCCTGCCTGTCCCTAAATGTCCCCAAAGGTCCCTGATGGTCTCTGCCTGTCCCTAAATGTCCCCAAAGGTCTCTGCCCATCCCTGCCCATCCCTGCCCATCCCTGCCTGTCTCTAAAGGCCCCTGCCTGTCCCTGCCTGTCCCTGCCCATCCCTAAATGTCCCCAAAGGTCCTTGATGGTCTCTGCATGTCCCTAAATGTCCCCAAAGGTCCCTGATGGTCCCTGCCTGTCCCTAAATATCCCTAAAGGTTCCTGCTCATCCCTCTCTGTCCCTAAATGTCCCTAAAGGTCTCTGCCTGTCCCTGCCTGTCCCTAAATGTCCCCAGAGGTCCCTGATGGTCTCTGCCCATCCCTGCCCATCCCTGCCTGTCCCTAAATGTCCCCAGAGGTCCCTGACGGTCTCTGCCCGTCCCTGCCCGTCCCTGCCCGTCCCTGCCTGTCCCTAAATGTCCCCAGAGGTCCCTGACGGTCTCTGCCTCTCTCCCAGCCCTGCACACGAGCTCCAAGAGCTCCTCCCTCCCCGCCTCCGGCCGGAGCACGCTCACCCGGGTAAGCGGCTGGCAGCTGTGTCCCCCCCCGGGGTTTGGGGTCACCCCTGTGACCCTGTCCCTGTCCCCCCCACTGCCGGGGTCCCCCCAGGCTGCTCCGGGGTTTGGGGTCACCCCTGTGACCCTGTCCCTGTCCCCCCACAGCTGCAGTCGGCAGAGTTTGGCTCGGCGGGGAGCGAGAAGGGCAGCCCTGGTGAGGCTCGGGGCGGGGAGGGGGGGTGTCCTGGGGATCTGGGGGTGCCCTGGGGGTGTCCTGGGGATCTGGGGGTGCCCTGGGGTGTGGGGGTGTCCTGGGGGTGCCCTGGAGGTGTGGGGGTGTCCTGGGGATCTGGGGGTGTCCCGGGGATGTCGGGGTGTCCCGGGGGGTGCCCTGGGGGTGTGGGGGTGTCCTGGGGATCTGGGGGTGTCCCGGGAGTGTGGGGGTGTCCTAGGGGTGTGCGG
>NC_052037.1:4654065-4700899 GCF_015832195.1 Motacilla alba alba
GCTTTTCCCGCTCTGGGAGAAGGGGATGCTGTGGGATTTTCCCACGGGGTTGATCCAATCCATCATAATCCTGATTTTTTCCTGATTTTTCCTCTTTTTTTTTGTCCCAGCAGCATGGCTCGAGACTAAGGAGGGAGGATTTGGGTTTTCCCAAGAAAATTCCCTAAAAAAATGGGATATAAATTGCTCCACTCCAAACACAGGCAGGATTTGAGTGGATTTCTCTGGAATTCTCAGCAGTTCCCAAATCCCTGGGAAGGGATTTGACCCCAATCCAATTCCAGGAAGGAACAGAACCCAATCCCAGAGCAACATTCCTGTTTTTTTTTTTTAATTGGAAAAATGGATTTTACATCCCAAATCCCTTGGGATGGAGGAATTCAGATTTATTCCCATTTTAAAACCAGGGAGAAGCTCAGGGGGGTGTGCGAGGTGATGCCAGGAATAAAAAAAATTGGGAAAAACCAAATCCACGTCTTTAATTCCCAATATTCCAAAGTAAAAATTTGGGAATAAAATGAGGAAATCACAGAAATAGGATTTAATTCCTGGAAAAATGCGGAGAAATCACAGAAAATGGGATTGAATTGCAGGAGAAATCAGAAAAAAATGAGATTTAATTTTGGGAGAAATCCCAGAAAATGGGATTTCATTACAGCTAAAATGAGGAGAAATCCAAGAAAATGGGATTGAATTCCAGGAGAAATCAGAAAAAATGAGATTTAATTTTGGGAGAAATCCCAGAAAATGGGATTTAATTCCAGCTAAAATTAGAAGAAATCCCAGAAAATGGGATTGAATTCCAGGAGGAATCCCAGAAAACGGGATTTACCTCCAGGTCAAATGAGGAGAATCCACAGAAATTGGATTTATTTTGAGGAAAAAGGACAGCAAATGGGAGCGAACTGCAGGTAACATGAGGAGAACTGAAGGAAGGAAGGCCGGCGTTCCTGGGGAAAGGTGGAATTCTGGAACTTTCCCTACCTTGGAAGACTTCTGCACCTGGTCCCCGATGTAGATCTTGCGGAACTGCTCGAAGAAGCTGAGCATGGCCAGCTCCAGCTTCTCATTGCCCGCCTGCGCCAGGCGCGAGTCCGTCAGGTTCATCAGCTGCAGCACCCTGCGGGAAACGGGAGAGGGGAGAGGGGGGAGAGGAGGGGAGAGGGTGGGGAGAGGGGGGGAGAGGAAAGGGAGAGGATGGGGAGAGGAAAGGGGAAAAAATGGGGAAAGGATGGGAGAGGATGGGAGAGGATGGGGAGAGGATGGGGAGAGGATGGGGAGAGGAAAAGGGAGAGGATGGGAGAGGATGGGAGAGGAGGGGAGAGGATGGGAGAGGATGGGAGAGGATGGGGAGAGGATGGGGAGAGGATGGGGAGAGGAAAAGGGAGAGGATGGGAGAGGATGGGAGAGGAGGGGAGAGGAGGGGAGAGGAACGGGGAAAAAATGGGGAGAGGATGGGAGAGGATGGGAGAGGAGGGGAGAGGATGGGGAGAGGGTGGGGAGAGGAACGGGGAGAGGATGGGAGAGGATGGGGAGAGGGTGGGAGAGGTGGGGAGAGGATGGGAGAGGAAAGGGGAAAAAATGGGGAGAGGATGGGGAGAGGATGGGGAGAGGGTGGGAGAGGATGGGGAGAGGAAAGGGGAGAGGATGGGGAGAGGGTGGGGAGAGGGTGGGGAGAGGATGGGAGAGGATGGGGGGAGGATGGGAGAGGATGGGAGAGGATGGGAGAGGATGGGGAGAGGATGGGGAGAGGATGGGGAGAGGAGGGGAGAGGAGGGGAGAGGATGGGGAGAGGATGGGGAGAGGATGGGAGAGGAACGGGGAGAGGATGGAGAGAGGAAAGGGGAGAGGAAAGGGGAGAGGAAAGGGGAGAGGAAAGGGGAGAGGGTGGGGAGAGGGTGGGGAGAGGAACGGGGAGAGGAACGGGGAGAGGAGGGGAGAGGATGGGAGAGGATGGGAGAGGATGGGAGAGGATGGGAGAGGATGGGGAGAGGATGGGGAGAGGGTGGGAGAGGATGGGGAGAGGAAAAGGGAGAGGATGGGGAGAGGGTGGGGAGAGGGTGGGGAGAGGAAAAGGGAGAGGATGGGGAGAGGAAAGGGGAGAGGAAAGGGGAGAGGATGGGGAGAGGATGGGGAGAGGATGGGAGAGGATGGGGAGAGGGTGGGGAGAGGGCGGGGAGAGGATGGGAGAGGATGGGGAGAGGATGGGGAGAGGGTGGGGAGAGGGTGGGGAGAGGAACGGGGAGAGGAACGGGGAGAGGAGGGGAGAGGAGGGGAGAGGATGGGGAGAGGATGGGGAGAGGATGGGGAGAGGGTGGGGAGAGGATGGGAAGAGGATGGGAGAGGAGGGGAGAGGATGGGGAGAGGAAAAGGGAGAGGATGAGGAGAGGAAAAGGGAGAGGATGGGAGAGGAGGGGAGAGGAGGGGAGAGGATGGGGAGAGGAAAAGGGAGAGGATGGGAGAGGAGGGGAGAGGAGGGGAGAGGATGGGGAGAGGATGGGGAGAGGAACGGGGAGAGGAACGGGGAGAGGAACGGGGAGAGGATGGGGAGAGGAACGGGGAGAGGATGGGAGAGGATGGGGAGAGGAACGGGGAGAGGAACGGGGAGAGGATGGGAGAGGAGGGGAGAGGAAAAGGGAGAGGATGGGGAGAGGATGGGAGAGGATGGGGAGAGGAAAGGGGAGAGGATGGGGAGAGGATGGGGAGAGGGTGGGGAGAGGATGGGAGAGGAGGGGAGAGGATGGGGAGAGGATGGGGAGAGGATGGGGAGAGGAAAGGGGAGAAGATGGGGAGAGGAAAGGGGAGAGGAAAGGGGAGAGGATGGGGAGAGGAAAGGGGAGAGGGTGGGGAGAGGGTGGGGAGAGGATGGGGAGAGGGTGGGAGAGGAGGGGAGAGGAACGGGGAGAGGATGGGGAGAGGAAAGGGGAGAGGATGGGGAGAGGAAAGGGGAAAAGGGAAGGGAAGGGAAGGGAAGGGAAGGGAAGGGAAGGGAAGGGAAGGGAAGGGAAGGGAAGGGGAAAGGAAAGGGGGAAAAGGGGGGAAGAAATGGGGGGCAAAAGGGGGGAAAGATGGGGGTAAGATGGGGAGAAAGACAGAGGAAATGGAAAGAGGGGGGGAAGATGAGGAAAACGGGAGAAAGTGGGAGAAAAAGGGGGAGAAAAGGTGGGAGAAAGGGGGGAAGAAAAGAAATGGGGGGAAGAAATGGGGCAGGAAAAGGGGGAAGGGGGAAGGATGGGAGAAAAGGGAAAAAGGAGGAGAAAAGGAGGGAAAAGGGGACAAGGGGGAAGAAAGGGGTTTTTCTTTGTTAAAACCTGAATTTCCACTGGGTTTCAATCCCAAAACTCCAGTTAATGACATGATGAAACCTGAACTTTCCAAGCCCAATATTCCCCAAGAATTATTCCCAGTGGGGATATTCCCAGTAATTCCCAGTGTTTCCAAGCCCAGTATTCCCAATAATTCGAAATATTTCCAAGTCCAATATTCCCGCTGGGAATCAGCAGCAGCACCCAGGGCCCTCCAACTCCTTCCCACCGGAATTCCCACCGGAAGCAGAGCTGGAAAAACGGGAATAACGCTCTCCCAGCTTTCTGGGAGAGGGATTTGCTGGAATATCCTGGGAGGGTTTAATGGAACATCCCGGGTAGATTTTTCTGGAATATCCTGGGAGGGTTTAATGGAACATCCCGGGTGGGTTATTCTGGAATATCCTGGGAGGGTTTAATGGAACATCCCGGGTGGATTTGGCTGGAACATCCCGGGTGGGTTATTCTGGAATATTCTGGATGGGATTAATGGAATATCCCGGGTGGATTTTTCTGGAATATCCTGGGAGGGTTTAATGGAATATCCCAGGTGGATTTTTCTGGAATATTCTGGGAGGGTTCTGCTGGAATATCCCAGGTGGATTTTCATGGAATATCCTGACTTGATCTGGCTGGAACATTCCAGGTGGATTTTGCTGGAATATCCCGTGTGGGTTTTTGCTGGAATTCCCAGGTGGATCTTGCTGGAATTCCTGGGTGGATTTACTGGAATATCCCGGGTGGATTTTGTTGGGACACCCTGGGTGGATTTTGCTGGAATTCCCGGGTGGATTTCTCTGGAATATCCCAGTGGATTTTACTGGAATTCCTGGGTGGATTTTTCTGGAATTCCCAGGTGGATTTTTCTGGAATTCCTGGGTGGATTTTTCTGGAATTCCCGGGTGGATTTTTCTGGAATTCCTGGGTGGATTTTTCTGGGATATCCCAGTGGATTTTTCTGGGATATCCCAGTGGATTTTTCTGGGATATGCCGGTGGATTTTGCTGGAATTCCCGGGTGGATTTTACTGGAATTCCCGGGTGGATTTTCCTGTAATATCCCGGTGGATTTTGCCGGAATTCCCGGGTGGATTTTACTGGAATATCCCGGTGGATTTTACTGGGATATCCCGGTAGATTTTTGCTGGAATTCCCGAGTGGATTTTACTGGAATTCCTGGGTGGATTTTTCTGGAATATCCTGGTGGATTATCCAGCAAGGATAATTCCTTTCTGGAATATCCCGGGTGGATTTTGCTGGAATTCCTGGGTGGATTTTTCTGGAATATCCCGGTGGATTTTGCTGGAATTCCCGGGTGGATTTTTCTGTAATATCCTGGGTGGATTTTTCTGGAATTCCTGGGTGGATTTTGCTGGAATTCCCGGGTGGATTTTGCTGGAATTCCCGGGTGGATTTTTCTGGGATATCCCGGTGGATTTTGCTGGAGTTCCCGGTGGATTTTCCTGGAGCTCCCTACCTGCAGACCAGCTCGCCGTCCATGGCGTCCTGCTCGTCCGTGCTGGCGAAGGACACGCGGCCGCCGATGACGGCGCCGATGATGTACACCAGCCACGTCAGCCGCCCTGGGGACACACGGGGACACCGGGGACACTGTCAGGGGTGGCACCCGCCCTGGGCACGCACAGCTGGCACCGCGTGGCAAAAGAAATCCCAAATAAACTCATTTTTCCCAAAATTAATCCGTTTTAACCCTGGAAAAGTCCTGGTTTCAGTGGCCATGGGTGAGGAACCTCGTCCTCTCCTGGCACACATTGGGGACATTTTCAGAGCTGTCACCTCCCCTTTTGGAGGCCATCTTGCCCAAAATAAACCCATTTTTGTTCCCAAAAAAAAAATCAGGTTTTCCCCAAATAAATAAATATAATAATTACATAAATTATATATTATATAAATTATAAATAATGAATTTTTCCCCTTGGAAAAGTCCCGTTTTTCGTGGCCGCAGGGTGAGGAACCTCATTCTGCCCTGGGGACACCAGGGGACACTGTCAGGGGTGGCACCCACCCTGGGCACGCACAGCTGGCACCGCGTGGCAAAACAAATCCCAAATTAATCCATTTCCTCCCAAATAAATCCATTTCCTCCCAAATAAATCCATTTTCCCCCTGGAAAATGGAACGAGCTGCAGGACAGCACCATCTCCAGCCAGTGAGGAGAGGCAAATCCACACTGACAGCCAGGAAAAGAGGGATGGGATCCATGGGATGGGATGGGATGGGATCCATGGGATGGGATGGGATGGGATGGGATTGATGGGATGGGATCCATGGGATGGGATGGGATGGGATGGGATGGGATGGGATGGGATGGGATGGGATGGGATGGGATGGGATGGGATGGGATGGGATGGGGAACACCCTCATAACTTCGACAGGAAGGCAAGGAAATATCCTAAATTTCCCCAAATCCTGGGAATCCCTCCCCTCGGCAGGGATTCTCCAGGAACAATACCCTCTGGAAGAACAATTCCTTTGGGAAGGAGCCCCCACCCCATGTCCAGGCTGCCTTCCTGCACAGCCAGGTCCATGGGTTGGGCACTGGAGCTTTGATGGGATGGGATTCACAGGATTTGGGATGGGATTGGGATCTATGGGATGGGGAAAGGAAAGGGGAAAGGGATCGTGGGATTGCATCCATTGGATTGGATTTGGATCCATGGGATGGGTTTGGGATCCGTGAGATGGGATCAGGATCCGTGGGATGGGATCCGTGGGATCTACTGGATTGGATTTGGATCCATTGGGATGGGATCAGGATCCGTGGGATGGGATCAGGATCTGTGGGATGGGATCCATTGGACTGGATTTAGATCCATGGGATGGGATTGGGATCCATTGGGATGGGATCCTTGACATCCATTGGACTGGATTTAGATCCATGGGATGGGATTGGGATCCATTGGGATGGGATCGGGATCCATGGGATGGGATTGGGATCCATGGGATGGGATCCATGGGATCCACTGGATTAGATTTGGATCTGTGGGCTGGGATTTATGATAGGATTGGGATCCATGGGATGGGA
Source organism: Motacilla alba alba (assembly GCF_015832195.1). Taxonomy (NCBI): domain Eukaryota; kingdom Metazoa; phylum Chordata; class Aves; order Passeriformes; family Motacillidae; genus Motacilla; species Motacilla alba. The sequence continues at coordinate 4,660,416 of NC_052037.1, forward strand.
TGGGATGGGCAGCACTGGATAGGGAACCCTCCCAAGGAGCAGCCACGCCATCCCTCCCCTGTGCAGGGATTTTCCAGGCCAGTTCCTTAGGGAAGGAGCCCGCACCCCGTGGCCGGGCTGACCTTCCTGCACGGCCAGGTCCATGGGGCTGGTGATGGGATGGGAACCATGGGATTTGGGATGGGATGGGATCCTTGGGATGGGACTGGGAACAGGACAGGATAGGATGGGACACGATAGGATAGGATAGGATTGGACGGGATAGGATTGGACGGGATAGGATGGGATGGGATAGGAATGGGGATAGGAATGGGGATAGGAATGGGGATAGGAATGGGGATAGGACAGGATAGGATAGGACAGGACAGGACAGGATAGGCAGCACAGGATAGGACAGGACAGGGAACCCCCCCAAGGAGCAGCCACGCCATCCCTCCCCTGTGCAGGGATTTTCCTTTGGGAAGGAGCCCCCACCCCGTGGCCGGGCTGACCTTCCTGCACGGCCAGGTCCATGGGGCTGGCGCTGGCGCTCTGCAGCAGCTCCTGGTAGGACTGGGCGGCCTGGTCGAAGAGCTGCACCAGCAGCGCGCACGTCTTCTCGTACTCGCAGCGCCCGATGGTGGACAGCTGGTCCAGCTGCTGCTGCACCAGCCCCGTGTCCTCCAGAGGGTCCTCCAGGCCATCCCTGCAAAAAGCACACGGAAAACGGAGAAGGGAAGTCCCAGGAGCAGCAGCTCCCTGGTTTTACTGCCAGGAGTGCTGCAGATGCGGGTTGGAATGGTTGGGTTTTACCCAAAGAATTTGGGCTGGAAAAGGTTTCAAGCATCTTCCATTGGACAACATCTCTAAAGGCCTGCTTGCCAAATTAACCAGGAATTGCCAAATTAACCAGGAATTTCAGAGCACACTGTTGGGAGCAAATTCCCAGGGCTTCCAGAGGGAGAAGAGAAGGAAAACAAAGCAGGGAGTTGTGATTTGTGTTGTTTAACTTGAGTTTTCCCACAGAATTTGGGTTGCAAGGGTTTCAAGCACCCTCCATTGGACAACATCTCTAAAGGCCTGGCTGCCAAATTATCCAGGAATTTCAGGGCACACTGTTGGGAGCAAATTCCCAGTGCTTCCAGAGGGAAAAGAGAAGGTAAACAAAGCAGGGAGTTGTGATTTGTGTTGACTCAGGCTTTTCCCACAGAATTTGGGTCGGAAGGGGTTTAAAACACCTTCAACTGGACATCTCTAATGGCCTGGTTGCCAAATTATCCAGGAATTTCAGGGCACACTGTTGGGAGCAAATTCCCAGTGCCTCCAGAGGGAAAAAAGAAAGAAAACAAAGCAGGGAGTTGTGATTTGTGTAGTTTGATTTAAGTTTTTCCCATAGAATTTGGGTTGCAAGGGGTTTCAAGCTCAGCTCGCTGCCCCTTCCACCTTCCACCGGTTGCCAAATTATCCTGGAATTTCAAGGCACATGGTTAGGAGCAAATTCCCAGTGCTTCCAGAGGGAAAAGAGAAGGAAAACAAAGCAGGGAGTTGCGATTTGTGTTGGAAAGAGCTTAAATCCCAGCCCATCCTGCCCATGGCAGCTCCCAGCACGCCAGCTCAGCCATGTCCTCTCCAGGGGAACACCCCCACTCTTCCCAGCCTTCCCAGCCCCAGGACCAGCAGCAGAAGCTGCCGGGCGTGGGCCGGCCTCACCTGAGGATGATGTGCACGGATTCCAGGCGGGAGGTGATGTAGGCTTTGGTCACCTCGGGCGTGTAGGTCTCCAGCATGTGCGGCTCCGTGGCCTTCACGTAGGGCACGGACGCGGCCAGGCGCTGCCACAGGCTCAGCAGGTAGTGCACGCTGTTGGGAGCAAACTCCCAGTGCTTCCAGAGGGAAAAAAGAGGGAAAACAAAGGAGGAGTTATGATTTGTGTTGTTTGACCTGAGTTTTTCCTACGGAATTTGGGAGGGAAGGTGTTTAATGCCCAGGTCCTTCCACCTTCCACTGGTTGCCAAATTAGCTGGGAATTTCAGGGCACACTGTAGGGAGTAAATTCCCAGTGCTTCCAGAGGGAAAAAAGAGGGAAAACAAAGCAAGGAGTTACAATTTGTGTTGTATGACCTGAGTTTTTCCCACGGAATTTGGGAGGGAAGGTGTTTAATGCTCAGCTCGCTGCACTTTCCACTGGCCTGGTGGGCAAATTAACCAGGAATTTCAGGGCACACTGTTGGGAGCAAACTCCCAGTGCTTCCAGAGGGAAAAAAGAGGGAAAACAAAGCAAGGAGTTACGATTTGTGTTGTATGACTTGAGTTTTTCCTACGGAATTTGGGAGGGAAGGTGTTTAATGCTCAGCTCGCTGCACTTTCCACAGGCCTTGTGGGCAAATTAACCAGGAATTTCAGAGCACTGTTGGGAGCAAACTCCCAGTGCTTCCAGAGGGAAAAAAGAGGGAAAACAAAGCAAAGAGTTATGATTTGTGTTGTATGACTTGAGGTTTTTCCCTCAGAATTTGGGAGGGAAGGTGTTTAATGCCCAGTTCCTTCCACCTTCCACTGGTTGCCAAATTAGTTGGGAATTTCAGGGTACATTGTTGGGAGCAAATTCCCAGTGCTTCCAGAGGGAAAAAAAAGAAGGAAAACAAAGCAAGGAGTTACGATTTGTGTTGTTTGACTTGAGGTTTTTCCCACAGAATTTGTCCTGGAAGGTGTTTAATGCTCAGCTTGCTGCATCTGCCACTGGCCTGGCTGCCAAATTAACCAGGAATTTCACAGCACACTGTTGGGAGCAAACTCCCAGTGCTTCCAGAGGGAAAAAAGAGGGAAAACAAAGCAAAGAGTTATGATTTGTGTTGTATGACTTGAGGTTTTTCCCTCAGAATTTGGGAGGGAAGGTGTTTAATGCCCAGTTCCTTCCACCTTCCACTGGTTGCCAAATTAGCTGGGAATTTCAGGGCACACTGTAGGGAGTAAATTCCCAGTGCTTCCAGAGGGAAAAAAAGAAGGAAAACAAAGCAAGGAGTTACAATTTGTGTTGTTTGACTTGAGGTTTTCCCACAGAATTTGTCCTGGAAGGTGTTTAATGCTCAGCTCGCTGCACTTTCCACTGGCCTGGTGGGCAAATTAATCAGGAACTTCAGAGCACACTGTTGGGAGCAAACTCCCAGTGCTTCCAGAGGGAAAAAAGAGGGAAAACAAAGCAAAGAGTTATGATTTGTGTTGTATGACTTGAGGTTTTTCCCTCAGAATTTGGGAGGGAAGGTGTTTAATGCCCAGTTCCTTCCACCTTCCACTGGTTGCCAAATTAGCTGGGAATTTCAGGGTACATTGTTGGGAGCAAATTCCCAGTGCTTCCAGAGGGAAAAAAAGAAGGAAAACAAAGCAAGGAGTTATGATTTGTGTTGTTTGACTTGAGTTTTTCCCACAGAATTTGGACTGGAAGGTGTTTAATGCTCAGCTTGCGGCATCTTCCACTGGCCTGGCGGGCAAATTAACCAGGAATTTCAGAGCACATGGTTAGGAGCAAATTCCCAGTGCTTCCAGAGGGAAAAAAGAAGGAAAACAAAGCAGGGAGTTGTGATTTGTATTGTTTGACTCGAGTTTTTCCCACAGAATTGGGGTTGGAAGGGGTTTCAAGCTCAGCTCGCTGCACCTTGCACTGGCTGCCAAACGAACCAGGAATTTCAGGGCACACGTGGATCAGAGGCGTTCCCAGCACTCAGGAAACACCGGGACATAATCCCAAATTCCCAGGACATGCAGCTGAATCCCAGGCCTCCCCCAGATCCCACACACTGCACAGCCTGAGCTGCTTCCCAGGAATTCCAACTCCACAAAGAAAGGAATTTGTTTTTTAAACCTTCTGCTGTGGTTGTGAGCTGTACACACAGCTGGAAAACTCAGTGGAAATATCCATGATATCCCAATTCCTCCCAATCCCCCTGAGCGCATTGCAACAGCAAAGTGAGACAGAATCCTAAAAATAAACCTTATTTAACACGTTTTTTTTTTTATTCCCTGCTAGGACATGGAAAATCCTCTGGAGGCATGGCAACAGCTCTGCCTTCCCACATGGGCTCCATTCAGGAGTTGAGGGTGATCCACGCAGGGTTTCTGTGAGAATTCCCTGTTCTCAGGGGATGGGAAGGGCGGGAGAGGGCAGGGGGGGCTGTACCTGCAGGCTGGTGACGGTGAAGTTGGCGATGAGCCGGATCACCTCGGGGTAGTTCTCCACCTTCACCAGCTCTCCCAGTTGGTAATTGCTTTTCAACCGGGCCAGCAGCCGGCAGAATTCGTGGTAATTGTTGGGGTCTGACAAACTCTGAGGGGACAAAAAGAGGAGGGGGACTCAGGAGCAGCTCTGCTGTCCCCTGCCAGAGGCTCAGCTGGATCGTCACGGAATCAGAGACAGCTCCAACAAGCCCAAGCTCCCAACAAATCCCACTCTGCCCATTAAACCAGGGCAGCAACTGCCACATTGCCTGGGTTTTGGGCATTTCTAGGGATGCTTCCAGTCCTTAAACGCTCTTCCAATTGAGAAATTGCTCTTACAGGAGCAGCTCTGCTGTCCCCTGCCAGGGGCTCAGATGGATCGTCACGGAATCAGAGACAGCTCCAACACGAAGCCCAAGCTCCCAAGAAATCCCACTCTGCCCAGTCAGCAACTGCCACATTTCCTGGTTTTGGGGATGGTTCCAGTCCTTAAACACTCTTCCAAGGGAGAAATTGTTCCCACAGGAGCAGCTCTGCTGTCCCCTGCCAGAGGCTGGGATGGACCATCACAGAATCTGAGAGAGCTCTGAGCACAAGCTCCCAACAAATCCCACTCTGCCCATTAAACCAGTCAGCAACTGCCACATTGCCTGGTTTTGGGATGGTTCCAGCCCTTAAACACTCCTCCAATGGAGAATTGTATCTACAGGAGCAGCTCTGCTGTCCCCTGCCAGAGGCTCAGATCATCACGGAATCGAACACAGCTCCAACACGAAGCCCAAGCTCCCAACAAATCCCACTCTACCAGGTCAGCAATTGCCACATTTCCTGGGTTTTGGGCATTTCCAGGGATGCTTGCAGTCCTTAAACACTCTTCCAAATGAGTTATAGCTCTTACAGGAGCAGCTCTGCTGCCAGGGGCTCAGACCATCATGGAATCGGAGACAGCTCCAACACGAAGCCCAAGCTCCCAAGAAATCCCACTCTGCCCAGTCAGCAACTGCCACATTTCCTGGGTTTTGGGCATTTCCAGGGATGCTTCCAGTCCTTGAATACCCTTCCAATGGAGAAATTGTTCCCACAGGAGCAGCTCTGCTGCCCCGTGCAAGAGGATCTAATGGACCATCACAGAATCTGAGAGAGCTCTGAGAACAAGCTCCCAAGAAATTCCACTCTACCAGGTCAGCAATTGCCACATTTCCTGGTTTTTGGGCATTTCCAGGGATGCTTCCAGTCCTTAAACACTCTTCCAATTGAGAAACTGTTCCTAATATCCACCAAGAACCTTCCTTGGCGGTGGAATGGTGGATATCAGGAACAATTTCTCCATTGGAATGGCGGGAAAAGGGAAGAGGAGAACAACGCTGCACTTTGCCGAGTGTCCAAGTGGGACGTGAAAAAGGATTTTTTGCATGAAATTTTTTTCCATGAAATCCACGAGAAGGATTTTTTGGGATGAAGTGTGCTGGAGAGGACGCAAAGGCTCAATTTCCCCCTGGAATACTCACCTGGGGGTTTTCCAGTATCCGTTTCACTCCATCCACCAGGTGAGATAAGAACTTTGCCCTCTCGGCGTTGTTGAAGAGCGAGCGGCGCACGGAGGCGATCTGCACCAAGCAGGATAAAACCTGCCAGGACACAGAAAAACGGGAATAAACACAAAACCAGGGATGAAAACAAGGAAATGAAGACATTTCCCCCTCATGACACGAGCGGGGATTGAGGCTTGGTGCTCCTTTAGGGACCAAACAACTCCTTTGTCTCCACAGAGGAGAAAGAAATCACAGCACCCAAAGCAACAGCTCCATCCCAAAAATCCCAGAATGATGGAATTCCTGAGGTTGGAAAAGCCCTCCAAGGTCAGAGTCCAACCTTTGATCCCCAGCCCAGTGCTCTGAGTGTCCAGGCTTTCCCTGGACACCTCCAGGGATGGGGATCCCAAAGGAATAATTTCAGATTTCCATTCAAAAAAAGGATTCTCAAATCTCTCCTGAATATTTAAGGCTTGAAATTCAGGATTAATTCTCCACCAGAATAAGTGGAGTCTCCACAGAAAAATTCCTTCTGAAGGCCCTTCCCTCTCAGCCTTGTTTTCACTGAGCTTTAATTATGGGAAATATTTATCAGATAAATGCTTGAAAGGCCTTTTAAAATTATTTTTCCAGAAGAAATAATTCAACTTTTTATTTTTTCCAGAAGAAATAATTCAACTTTTTATTTTTTCCAGAAGAAATGATCCAACTTTTAGCTCAGCTGTGCTCTTGGCTCTTTCATCCCAATGGCCATGGCCTCGTCTGGAAGGGTGGAAGGAGAAATTCCATTCCTGGGGGTGTTCCCAGGTTTGCTCCCCTATTCCTGGTGTGGTTTTAGGACTCGGTTTGGGAATAACTGGGGTTGCTCCCTCAAGGGGATGAGCAAACAGGAGATTCCAAACTGTGTGAGGAGAAAGGAGGTTGGAATTCCAGCAAAAAAAAAAGTGCTTTTAGGGAAAATCCAACCTCGTAGATGCTTCAAAACTCTCAGCAGCATTTGGACACTCCAGCACAACCTGGGGTATCTGAATCCCCAGGGAATCTCCCAGAGGAATCCTAAAATGAAGGATAATAAACCTGGACTTACCAGAGGAGAAAATGAAGGAGGGATGGAATGATAAAGATCAAAAAACAACTGAAGGGTCGAAGAATCCAAGAATGCTGCAAGAGAAAAGAGGATTTTACCTCCATTTACAGCTTCCCACAGGCCTAATCCTTATTTTAGCACCCGTGGCACATGGATTTGTCACACCAAAGCACCACAATCCCAAGAAAAATTCTCCCAGGATTTTGTGTTTTTAAGGCAAACGCCTTTCCTAGAAACTGAGTCACCCACTGGCGCTTGGAACTGGGAGAAAATGACAGGAAGGTATTTTAAGAACACAATCTGTGCCTGTCAAATGCCTGCTGGGAACAGCACGACGGGGGAAAAAGGTGCCAAATTATTCCCTAATTTTTTTTTTAATCCATTTTTCCAGGTCTTGGGAACGAGAGGTGAAAGACTGCAAGGGAAAAGGGGTTTTAAAAGCAACACAAAATCCCCCAGAAATGAATCAGGTGGGCTTAGGGCTGAGTTTAACCTCTGGCTTTACACCCTGGGGTTTATTTGGGGAAAAAGCAAAGCCCGGAGCATTCTCCAGGCGGGATCACCTGATCTCCAACTGGTTGGGATCTGCACAGTGCAAAGATCATCCGAGGACTCGTCCGTGGAGGTGCCGATGAAATCGAAGTTCAGGCAGTTGTGGGTGAGCTTCAGCAGCTGCATCAGCAGCCCGTGCTGGCTCTCATCGTTCAGGTTCAGGTTCTTCCCAGAAGCCTGGGGAAACGCGGAATTAAGGCAGGGAAACGGGGAATTAAGACAGGGAAATGTGGAATTAAGGCAGGGAAACGGGGAATTAAGGCAGGGAAACGGGGAATTAAGGCAGGGAAACGGGGAATTAAGGCAGGGAAACGGGGAATTAAGGCAGGGAAACGCGGAATTAAGGCAGGGAAACGGGGAATTAAGACAGGGAAATGTGGAATTAAGGCAGGGAAACGGGGAATTAAGGCAGGGAAACGGGGAATTAAGGCAGGGAAACGGGGAATTAAGGCAGGGAAACGGGGAATTAAGGCAGGGAAACGGGGAATTAAGGCAGGGAAATGTGGAATTAAGGCAGGGAAACGGGGAATTAAGGCAGGGAAACGGGGAATTAAGGCAGGGAAACGCGGAATTAAGACAGGGAAATGGGGAATTAAGGCAGGGAAACGGGGAATTAAGGCAGGGAAACGGGGAATTAAGGCAGGGAAACGCGGAATTAAGGCAGGGAAATGTGGAATTAAGGCAGGGAAATGTGGAATTAAGGCAGGGAAACGTGGAATGAAGGCAGGGAAACGCGGAATTAAGGCAGGGAAACGGGGAATTAAGGCAGGGAAATGTGGAATTAAGGCAGGGAAATGTGGAATTAAGGCAGGGAAACGGGGAATTAAGGCAGGGAAACGCGGAATTAAGGCAGGGAAATGTGGAATTAAGGCAGGGAAACGGGGAATTAAGGCAGGGAAACGCGGAATTAAGGCAGGGAAATGTGGAATTAAGGCAGGGAAACGGGGAATGAAGGCAGGGAAATGTGGAATGAAGGCAGGGAAACGTGGAGTTAAGGCAGGGAAATGTGGAATTAAGGCAGGGAAACGCGGAATTAAGGCAGGGAAACGTGGAATTAAGGCAGGGAAATGTGGAATTAAGGCAGGGAAATGTGGAATTAAGGCAGGGAAACGGGGAATATTAAGGCAGGGAAACGCGGAATTAAGGCAGGGAAATGTGGAATTAAGGCAGGGAAATGTGGAATTAAGGCAGGGAAATGTGGAATTAAGGCAGGGAAACATGGAATTAAGGCAGGGAAATGGGGAATTAAGGCAGGGAAACGCGGAATTAAGGCAGGGAAACGCGGGATTAAGGCAGGGAAACGCGGGATTAAGGCAGGGAAATGTGGAATTAAGGCAGGGAAACGTGGAATGAAGGCAGGGAAACGGGGAATTAAGGCAGGGAAACGTGGAATTAAGGCAGGGAAACAGGGAATTAAGGCAGGGAAACGTGGAATTAAGGCAGGGAAATGTGGAATTAAGGCAGGGAAATGCGGAATTAAGGCAGGGAAACGGGGAATTAAGGCAGGGAAACGTGGAATTAAGGCAGGGAAACAGGGAATTAAGGCAGGGAAACGTGGAATTAAGGCAGGGAAATGTGGAATTAAGGCAGGGAAACGCGGAATTAAGGCAGGGAAACGGGGAATTAAGGCAGGGAAACGGGGAATTAAGGCAGGGAAATGTGGAATGAAGGCAGGGAAACGGGGAATGAAGGCAGGGAAATGTGGAATGAAGGCAGGGAAACGCGGGATTAAGGCAGGGAAACGCGGAATTAAGGCAGGGAAACGGGGAATTAAGGCAGGGAAACGGGGAATGAAGGCAGGGAAACGGGGAATTAAGGCAGGGAAACGGGGAATTAAGGCAGGGAAATGCGGAATGAAGGCAGGGAAATGTGGAATTAAGGCAGGGAAACGTGGAATTAAGGCAGGGAAACGGGGAATTAAGGCAGGGAAACGGGGAATTAAGGCAGGGAAACGGGGAATTAAGGCAGGGAAATGTGGAATTAAGGCAGGGAAACGGGGAATTAAGGCAGGGAAATGTGGAATTAAGGCAGGGAAACGCGGAATTAAGGCAGGGAAATGTGGAATTAAGGCAGGGAAATGTGGAATTAAGGCAGGGAAACGTGGAATGAAGGCAGGGAAATGTGGAATGAAGGCAGGGAAACGGGGAATTAAGGCAGGGAAACGCGGAATTAAGGCAGGGAAATGCGGAATTAAGGCAGGGAAACGTGGAATTAAGGCAGGGAAACGTGGAATTAAGGCAGGGAAATGGGGAATTAAGGCAGGGAAATGTGGAATTAAGGCAGGGAAATGTGGAATTAAGGCAGGGAAACGCGGAATTAAGGCAGGGAAACAGGAAAAAAAAGGAAAATAAAATTGAATTGAGCTGAATTGAGGCAGGATTTTATTTGGGGGCTGTGTGGAACGAGCAACAGGTGTGTTTTAATAGGTAGTGAGGCATAAGTAAAATAAATAATAATACAAAATGATGAAAAAAGGAAATAAATCTATTCCAGCATAGATAAAATCCCAGAATTTTTCCAGAACGGGGGTAACAGGGAGCATTCCCGTGTCCCTCCCTGAACTGCACAGGGATGAGGACTGAGGGAGGCAGGAGATGGGGGAATTCTCAGTAATGTCAAACAGAAAACCCTTCTGGGTCTGACAGGAATGCTGAGCTCCCCTCCCGAGGGAATGAGGAAAACTGCGATGAACTGGGACAAGGATTTATTCAAAAATATATAAACCCAAATTCTCCTTCCCTTCCTGATGCTTTAAGCCAGGGAACTTTAACCCCAGGCTCAGGATCCAGGGATTTATCTGCAGCTGGAATTGTAGAGAAGAGTTTGATTTCTGGGTTTATTTTCTATTTAGTACCTAAAAATACATTTACCTAAATAAAAAATGATTACATTTATATATAAAAATACATATAAATACCTAAATATAAAAATATATATTACCTAAATAAAATCTATTTATTCTGTATTATTTAAATAAATATATATATTTACCTAAATAAAATCGATTTATTATGTATTATTTAAATAAAATCTATTTAATATCTATTAATCTATTAAACATCTATTTAATATATTTAATATTAATATATTTCTTTATGAAGAAAAACTTCCTTAATTAATCAATATTTTCCTTGAGAAACAACAGGGAAGCTTAACTCCAGGTTCAGGATCCAGGGATTTATCTGCAGCTGGAATTGTAGAGAAGAGTTTGATTTCTCTATTTATTATTGAATTAAAATCTATTTAATATTTCTTATTTAAATAAAGCCTGATAATTATTTATTATTTAAATAAAACCTATTTATCAGTATCGATTTCTTCAGCGAGAAAAACTTCCTTAACTAATCCATTTTTGCCCTGAAGAACAAACCAAAACCAGAATGTTTTAGGACACAAAAGCTCATTCCAGGAAGAAATTTCATCCCAACATTCCACTTGCCAAAAAAAACCTTCCCAACCTTCCCTTACCTGTTTCAGTAAACTGCAGGACAGGGTGAAAATATCAAATAAAGAGGAATCCCGGAAGGAAGAGGCGATTTTCCTGTGCTTGGTCAGGGGGTGGGTGGTGTCTGCCTGCAGGGGAGACAGGCCGGGCTCAGAGCTCCTGGGATCACAGCAGGAATCCCAGGAAAAGCAGCAGGAATCCCAGGAAACCCAGGGCTCCCTCCCCAGAACCAGCAGGGACAATTCCCCGGCTTTTCCATGGAAAAATCCACATTCCTGGCACACAGCTGGGCTGGCTTTATTCCCAACTGATTCCTTCAATCCTTGCCCAAAACAGCACCAAAATGGGGTTTTTTTGGGATTTTAGGAATGGGAATTCCCAGCTCCAAAGGGTTCAATCCCTCCTGGAGCTGCTGGGCAGAAAAGAATAAACAGCAGGAATCGAAATTCCAGATGGAGAACTGGAAGGAGTTATCCAGGTTGGATTTTGCTGTCTTGTGGGATAAATTCCAGTCCTGGATCTGCCACCAGAGCCCAGAGCTGGGGAACAGCAAAACTCAGGATTTATTTTCCCTTGGAAAAGGGAAAAATGAGGGAAAATATCAAATCAAGAGGAATCCCGGAAGGAAGAGGCGATTTCCCTGTGCTTGGTCAGGGGGTGGGTGGTGTCTGCCTGCAGGGGAGACAGGCCGGGCTCAGAGCTCCTGGGATCACAGCAGGAAAAGCAGGAAAACAGCAGGAAAAGCAGCAGGAATCCCAGGAAACCCAGGGCTCCCTCCCCAGAACCAGCGGGGGCAATTCCCCGGCTTTTCCATGGAAAAATCCACATTCCTGGCACACAGCTGGGCTGCCTTTATTCCCAACTGATTCCTTCAATCCTTGCCCAAAACAGCACCAAAATGGGGTTTATTTGGGATTTTAGGAATGGGAATTCCCAGCTCCAAAGGGTTCAATCCCTCCTGGAGCTGCTGGGCAGAAAAGAATAAACAGCAGGAATCGAAATTCCAGATGGAAAAGGGAACTGGAAGGAGTTATCCAGGTTGGATTTTGCTGTCTTGTGGGATAAATTCCAGTCCTGGATCTGCCACCAGAGCCCAGAGCTGGGGAACAGCAAAACTCAGGATTTATTTTCCCTTGGAAAAGGGAAAAATGAGGGAAAATATCAAATCAAGAGGAATCCCGGAAGGAAGAGGCGATTTCCCTGTGCTTGGTCAGGGGGTGGGTGGTGTCTGCCTGCAGGGGAGACAGGCCGGGCTCAGAGCTCCTGGGATCACAGCAGGAAAAGCAGGAAAAGCAGCAGGAATCCCAGGAAACCCAGGGCTCCCTCCCCAGAACCAGCAGGGACAATTCCCCGGCTTTTCCATGGAAAAATCCACATTCCTGGCACACAGCTGGGCTGCCTTTATTCCCAACTGATTCCTTCAATCCTTGCCCAAAACAGCACCAAAATGGAGTTTATTTGGGATTTTAGGAATGGGAATTCCCAGCTCCAAAGGGTTCAATCCCTCCTGGAGCTGCTGGGCAGAAAAGAATAAACAGCAGGAATCAAAATTCCAGATGGAGAACTGGAAGGAGTTATCCAGGTTGGATTTTGCTGTTTTGTGGGATAAATTCCAGTCCTGGATCTGCCACCAGAGCCCAGAGCTGGGGAACAGCAAAACTCAGGATTTATTTTCCCTTGGAAAAGGGAAAAATGAGGGAAAATATCAAATCAAGAGGAATCCCGGAAGGAAGAGGCGATTTCCCTGTGCTTGGTCAGGGGGTGGGTGGTGTCTGCCTGCAGGGGAGACAGGCCGGGCTCAGAGCTCCTGGGATCACAGCAGGAATCCCAGGAAAAGCAGCAGGAATCCCAGGAAACCCAGGGCTCCCTCCCCAGAACCAGCGGGGACAATTCCCCGGCTTTTCCATGGAAAAATCCACATTCCTGGCACACAGCTGGGCTGCCTTTATTCCCAACTGATTCCTTCAATCCTTGCCCAAAACAGCACCAAAATGGGTTTTTTTTTTGGATTTTAGGAATGGGAATTCCCAGCTCCAAAGGGTTCAATCCCTCCTGGAGCTGCTGGGCAGAAAAGAATAAACAGCAGGAATCAAAATTCCAGATGGAGAACTGGAAGGAGTTATCCAGGTTGGATTTTGCTGTTTTGTGGGATAAATTCCAGTCCTGGATCTGCCACTGAAGCCCACAGCTCCAGCAAAACTCAGATTTATTTTTTTTTTCCCCATGAAAAGGGGAAAAATGAGGTAAAATTCCCATTTTTGTGACCAATCCCATCCAAATCCCACCCGCCTGGGATGGGCACTGGGTTATCCCAGTGGGATGCAGAATTCCTGCATAAATATCCACTTTGAAATGTTTGTATTTTACTACTTAAACCAAATGAAATTAAATAAACACTGAATTAAAATTATATAAATATAGTTGAATTTTCAATTAAAAACAGAAAGAACAAATTAAATTGAAATTTATAATAAAGTTAAATTTCAATTTCCAAACCTCTCCTCCAGTATCTGAGGAACCAGGACAGCTCCAACATTGGATTTTAGACCTGAATTTTCCCAACAATTCCATGGAGGACCCCAAAACTCCCATCCTTTATATTGTAGAAGGAAAAGCCCCAACAGATCCTAAATTTTTCAGGTGCTTTAATCCCCAAATTATTCCTCAGCTCAGACAATTGGGATTTCAGGGAGTTTAGGAAAATGAACATTATTTAATTCCCATTTCAAGCCATTTGTGAGGATGGAAAATCCCCTTTATTTCTGGCCTTGGGTAAATGGGATTTCCTTCTCCACCACCACAGTGAATTGGGCTGAAACACTGAATTCAGCTTAAATCACTAAACTGTGCTTAAATTGGTGAACTTGGCTTAAATCAGTAAATTTGGATTAAATCCATGAATTGGGCTTCTCCATTTCCAGATGTGACACCAGTTTCATCCCTCCAGGATTTCTCTGGATTAAGCAACATCCCAGGGAAATCTGAAGTTAGTTACTTAATGAGACAAAAAAAGAAAAAAAATCAAAATTTTTTTTTCCACCTATTTTTTAAGGAAAATCAGAGACTTTTAAATTTTAAAGCCTCTGGAAAAACTGGGCCAGGATTGGGCCTGGCCAGGCCTCAGGGGCTGGGAAAGAGACACAACCTGAGAATCCAGCAGGATTTCTGGGAATTTTATCCCAGAAATTCATTGACAGTTTCATCCCACATGAAAACAATGCTTTAAAAATGGGCAGAATTGGAAAATTTTGATTTTTTTCTCTCTGGTCTAGAAAGGGGGGCAGAAAATCTGAGACTTTTCCTCTCATTGTGACCCCTCAGGACTGCAGCAAATCTGCCTGCCTGAGGGAAAACCATGGAAAAACCATGGAAAAAAGGCAGAAAAACCATGGACATTGGGATAGCAGCGGGTAAAGGTGCTCATCCCAGCTTCCAGCAGCAATTCCAGAGGGAATTCCAGAGCACAGCCCTGCAGGGAATTGACATCCTCTGGAAAAGCTGGGCCAGGATTGGGCCTGAGGGAAAACTATGGAAAAAAAACCATTAAAAAAACATGGAAAAACCATGGAAATTGGATAGCAGCAGGTAAAGGTGCTCATCCCAGTTTCTAGCAGCAATTCCAGAGGGAATTCCAGAGCACAGCCCTGCAGGGATTTGAAATCCTCTGGAAAAGCTGGGCCAGGATTGGGCCTGGCCGGGCCTCAGGGGCTGGGAAAGAGACACAACCTGAGAATCCTGAAGGATTTCTGGGAATTTTATCCCAGAAATTCATTGACAGTTTCATCCCACATGAAAACAATGCTTTAAAAATGGGCAGAATTGGAAAATTTTGATTTTTTTCTCTCTGGTCTAGAAAGGGGGGCAGAAAATCAGAGACTTTTCCTCTCATCGTGACCCTCAGGACTGCAGCACAATCTGCCTGCCTGAGGGAAAACCATGGAAAAACCATGGAAAAAAGGCAGAAAAACCATGGAAATTGGGACTGCAGCAGGTAAAGGTGCTCATCCCAGTTTCTAGCAGCAATTCCAGAGGGAATTCCAGAGCTCAGCCCTGCAGGGATTTGAAATCCTCTGGAAAAGCTGGGCCAGGATTGGGCCTGAGGGAAAACTATGGAAAAAAAACCATGAAAAAACCATGGAAAAACCATGGAAATTGGGATAGCAGTGGGTAAAGGTGATCATCCCAGCTTCCAGCAGCAATTCCAGAGGGAATTCCAGAGCACAGCCCTGCAGGGAATTGACATCCTCTGGAAAAGCTGGGCCAGGATTGGGCCTGAGGGAAAACTATGGAAAAAAAACCATTAAAAAAACATGGAAAAACCATGGAAATTGGGATAGCAGCGGGTAAAGGTGCTCATCCCAGTTTCTAGCAGCAATTCCAGAGGGAATTCCAGAGCACAGCCCTGCAGGGATTTGAAATCCTCTGGAAAAGCTGGGCCAGGATTGGGCCTGAGGGAAAACTATGGAAAAAAAACCATGAAAAAAACATGGAAAAACCATGGAAATTGGGATAGCAGCAGGTACAGGTGATCATCCCAGCTTCCATCAGCAATTCCAGAGGGAATTCCAGAGCACAGCCCTGCAGGGATTTGAAATCCTCTGGAAAAGCTGGGCCAGGATTGGGCCTGGCCGGGCCTCAGGGGCTGGGAAAGGAACATGGCTTGCAGAATCCAGCAGGATTTCTGGGAATTTTATCCCAGAAATTCATTGACAGTTTCATCCTAGATGAAAGGGACACATTAAAAATGGGCACAGTTGGAAAATTTTGTTTTTTTCTCTCTGGTCTAGAAAGGGGGGCAGAAAATCAGAGACTTTTCCTCTCATTGTGACCCTCAGGACTGCAGCAAATCTGCCTGCCTGAGGGAAAACCATGGAAAAAACATGGAAAAACCAGGGAAATTGGGATAGCAGCAGGTAAAGGTGCTCATCCCAGTTTCCAGCAGTAATTCCAGAGGGAATTCCAGAGCTCAGCCCTGCAGGGATTTGAAATCCTCTGGAAAAGCTGGGCCAGGATTGGGCCTGGCTGGGCTTCAGGGGCTGGGAAAGGGACACAATCTGAGAATCCTGAAGGATTTCTGGGAATTTTATCCCAGAAATTCATTGACAGTTTCATCCTAGATGAAAGGGACACATTAAAAATGGGCACAGTTGGAAAATTTTGGTTTTTTCTCTCTGGTCTAGAAGGCGGGTCAGAAAATCAGAGACTTTTCCTCTCATTGTGACCCCTCAGGACTGCAGCAAATCTGCCTGCCTGAGGGAAAACCATGGAAAAACCATGGAAAAAAGACAGAAAAACCATGGAAATTGGGACTGCAGCAGGTAAAGGTGCTCATCCCAGCTTCCAGCAGCAATTCCAGAGGGAATTCCAGAGCTCAGCCCTGGAGGGATTTGAAACCCTCTGGAAAAGCTGGGCCAGGATTGGGCCTGAGGGAAAACTATGGAAAAAAACCACGAAAAAAACATGGAAAAACCATGGAAATTGGATAGCAGCAGGTAAAGGTGCTCATCCCAGCTTCCAGCAGCAATTCCAGAGGGAATTCCAGAGCACAGCCCTGCAGGGATTTGAAATCCTCTGGAAAAGCTGGGCCAGGATTGGGCCTGGCCGGGCCTCAGGGGCTGGGAAAGGGACACAACCTGAGAATCCTGAAGGATTTCTGGGAATTTTATCCCAGAAATTCATTGACAGTTTCATCCCACATGAAAACAATGCTTTAAAAATGGGCAGAATTGGAAAATTTTGATTTTTTTCTCTCTGGTCTAGAAAGGGGGGCAGAAAATCTGAGACTTTTCCTCTCATTGTGACCCCTCAGGACTGCAGCAAATCTGCCTGCCTGAGGGAAAACCATGGAAAAACCATGGAAAAAAGACAGAAAAACCATGGAAATTGGGATAGCAGCGGGTAAAGGTGCTCATCCCAGCTTCCAGCAGCAATTCCAGAGGGAATTCCAGAGCTCAGCCCTGCAGGGACTTGAAATCCTCTGGAAAAGCTGGGCCAGGATTGGGCCTGAGGGAAAACTATGGGAAAAAAAACCATGAAAAAAACATGGAAAAACCATGGAAATTGGGATAGCAGCAGGTACAGGTGATCATCCCAGCTTCCATCAGCAATTCCAGAGGGAATTCCAGAGCACAGCCCTGCAGGGACTTGAAATCCTCTGGAAAAGCTGGGCCAGGATTGGGCCTGGCCAGGCCTCAGGGGCTGGGAAAGGGACACAACCTGAGAATCCTGAAGGATTTCTGGGAATTTTATCCCAGAAATTCATTCACAGTTTCATCCCACATGAAAACAATGCTTTAAAAATGGGCAGAATTGGAAAATTTTGATTTTTTTCTCTCTGGTCTAGAAAGGGGGGCAGAAAATCTGAGACTTTTCCTCTCATCGTGACCCTCAGGACTGCAGCACAATCTGCCTGCCTGAGGGAAAACCATGGAAAAACCATGGAAAAAAAGGCAGAAAAATCATGGAAATTGGGATAGCAGCAGGTACAGGTGATCATCCCAGCTTCTAGCAGCAATTCCAGAGGGAATTCCAGAGCACAGCCCTGCAGGGATTTGAAATCCTCTGGAAAAGCTGGGCCAGGATTGGGCCTGAGGGAAAACTATGGAAAAAAAACCATGAAAAAAACATGGAAAAACCATGGAAATTGGATAGCAGCAGGTAAAGGTGCTCATCCCAGTTTCTAGCAGTAATTCCAGAGGGAATTCCAGAGCACAGCCCTGCAGGGAATTGACATCCTCTGGAAAAGCTGGGCCAGGATTGGGCCTGGCCGGGCCTCAGGGGCTGGGAAAGGAACATGGCTTGCAGAATCCAGCAGGATTTCTGGGAATTTTATCCCAGAAATTCATTGACAGTTTCATCCTAGATGAAAGGGACACATTAAAAATGGGCACAGTTGGAAAATTTTGTTTTTTCCTCTCTGGTCTAGAAAGGGGGGCAGAAAATCTGAGACTTTTCCTCTCATGGTGACCCTCAGGACTGCAGCAAATCTGCCTGCCTGAGGGAAAACCATGGAAAAACCATGGAAAAAAGGCAGAAAAACCATGGAAATTGGGATAGCAGCAGGTACAGGTGATCATCCCAGCTTCCATCAGCAATTCCAGAGGGAATTCCAGAGCACAGCCCTGCAGGGATTTGAAATCCTCTGGAAAAGCTGGGCCAGGATTGGGCCTGGCTGGGCTTCAGGGGCTGGGAAAGGAATACAACCTGAGAATCCTGAAGGATTTCTGGGAATTTTATCCCAGAAATTCATTCAGAGTTTCATCCTGGATGAAAGGCTTTGTTTATAAATGGGGACAATTAGATAATTTTGGGTTTTTCTCCCTGGTAAATACGAGGGGCTGACAACAGAAAGTTCTCACACTCATCCTCACTAAATAATTCCTTTTTCTTGGGGTTTTTTTTTCCCTTCTCATGCCAGAAAACCACACACCAAAACATGGGAAAAGATGGAAGATGCCAATGAAACAAAACAATCCCTCCAGACAGGAGCTCTCAGCATCTCACCACAAAGAGGGAGTAAAAAACAACAACAACAACAACAACAACAAATACCCAACAAACACAGAAACTCCCCCTGAAACTCCTCCCAGACAGCGAAATTCCCCAAATAAAAACCCCGGCAAAGGCAGGACACAACAATATGAATGAGAAAATTGGACACTTACTTCACTGAGGAAGGCTGTAGCACTTACTTGATTAATTTCATTCGTTAGTTGGGACAGGATTGTCACTCCTATGATGCAGTGCTCTACACTGTCCTGGGGAGGCAAAGGCACAGCTTTTTTCTTTTTTTTTTTGAAAAATTCCCTTTATTTGTTTTTTCCTTGGAAAAATTCTTGGCTAGAAAAGCTTAATCCTTATTAAAAAAAAAAAAAAAAAGGAGATTTTGGGAGGTTAATCTGAATCAATGAATGCAGGGAAGTTGAAAGAAATATCAGGAATATCCATGGGGGTGGAAAAGATGGATCCTAAAGGTGGGAGCATCCAGGAACAATTCCCTGCTCCCAGGAACAATTCCCTGCTCCCCAAATTTTTAAGGAGCCAAACATTAAATGGGATTTGCACGGATGGAAAGGGAACAACAAAGCAAAAAATTCCTTCATTTTCTACTCATCCATGGGATGGATTTAAGTGTGGAAAAGATGGATCCTAAAGGTGGGAGCGTCCAGAAACAATTCCCTGCTCCCAGGAACAATTCCCTGCTCCCTGAATTTTTAAGGAATTTTTTAATCTTCACCCTCAAGAGCCCCTGCTGGAAACCATCAACATAAAAATGCCCCAACTCCTTCAGGCCACTGGCAAACTCCCAGATTTTGGTGACTCCCGGGAATTCTGAGGAGGGAATCTGACCTGCAGGAAGCTGGAGCAAAGCTGGGAGCATCCAGGAATGATTCCCTGCTCCCAGAACAATTTCCTGCTCCCAGGAACAATTCCCTGATTCTTAAGGAGCTCTTCACCCTCGGAAGCCCCTGCTGGAAAGCACCGACATGGAAGAACCCAAACTCCTCCAGGCCACCTGCAAACTCCCAGATTTTGGTGAATCCTGGGAATTCTGAGGAGGGAATCTGACCTGCAGGAAGCTGGAGCAAAGCTGAGAGCATTCAGGAACAATTCCCTGCTCCCAGAAACAAATCCCTGATTTTTGAGGAGCCCTTCACCCTCGGAAGCCCCTGCTGGAAGAACCCAAACTCCTCCAGGCCACCTGCAAACTCCTTTGTGGAGAATTTTGGTGAATCCTGGGAATTCTGAGGAGAGAATCTGATCTGCAAGGATCTGGAGCAAAGCTGGGAGCATCCAGGAATGATTCCCTGCTCCCAGAACAATTTCCTGCTCCCTGAAACAATTCCCTGATTTTTAAGGAGCTCTTCACCCTTGGAAGCCCCTGCTGGAAACCACCGACATGGAAGAACCCAAACTCCTCCAGGCCACCTGCAAACTCCCAGATTTTGGTGATTCCCGGGAATTCTGAGGAGGGAATCTGATCTGCAAGGATCTGGAACAAAGCTGGGAGCATCCAGGAATGATTCCCTGCTCCCCAAATTTTTAAGGAGCTGTTTCCCCTCAGAATCCCCCACTGAACACACTGCTCCAGAAGAGCCCACACTCTTCAGTGCCACCTGCAGCCTCTCAAATTTTGGTTGGTGATTCCCAGGAATTCTGAGGAGGAAATCTGACCTGCAGGAACCTGGTGCAGAGCTGGGAGCATCCAGGAACAATTCCCTGATTTTTAAGGAGCTGTTTCCCATTGGAAGCCCCTGCTGAAAACACCACAAGGGAAGAACCCAGACTCTTCAATGCCACCTCAAAACTGCTGGGGTTTGGTGAATCCTGGGAATTCTGAGGAGGGAATCTGACCTGCAGGAAGCTGGAGCAAAGCTGGGAGTATCCAGGAATGATTCCCTGCTCCCAGAACAATTTCCTGCTCCCTGAAACAATTCCCTGATTCTTAAGGAGCTCTTCACCCTCAGAAGCCCCTGCTGGAAAGCACCGACATGGAAGAACCCAAACTCCTCCAGGCCACCTGCAAACTCCCAAGTTTTGGTGAATCCTGGGAATTCTGAGGAGGGAATCTGACCTGCAGGAAGCTGGAGCAAAGCTGGGAGCATCCAGGAACGATTCCCTGCTCCCAGGAACAATTCCCTGATTTTTAAGGAGCCCTTCACCCTCGGAAGCCCCTGCTGGAAGAACCCAAACTCCTCCAGGCCACCTGCGAACTCCTTGGTGGAGAATTTTGGTGAATCCTGGGAATTCTGAGGAGGGAATCTGACCTGCAGGAAGCTGGAGCAAAGCTGGGAGCATCCAGGGACAATTTCCTGCTCCCAGAACAATTTCCTGCTCCCTGAAACAATTCCCTGATTTTTAAGGAGCTCTTCACCCTCGGAAGCCCCTGCTGGAAAGCACCGACATGGAAAACCCTGAACTCCTTCAGGCCACCTGCAAACTCCTTTGTGGTGGATTCTGGTGAATCCTGGGAATTCTGAGGAGGGAATCTGACCTGCAGGAACCTGGTGCAGAGATGGGAGCATCCAGGAATGATTCCCTGCTCCCAGAACAATTTCCTGCTCCCTGAAACAATTCCCTGATTTTTAAGGAGCTCTTCACCCTCGGAAGCCCCTGCTGGAAAGCACCGACATGGAAGAACCCAAACTCCTCCAGGCCACCTGCAAACTCCCAGATTTTGGTGAATCCTGGGAATTCTGAGAAGGGAATCTGATCTGTAAGGATCTGGAGCAAAGCTGGGAGCATCCAGGAATGATTCCCTGCTCCCCAAATTTTTAAGGAGCTGTTTCCCCTCAGAATCCCCCACTGAACACACTGCTCCAGAAGAGCCCACACTCTTCAGTGCCACCTGCAGCCTCCCAAATTTTGGTGAATCCTGGGAATTCTGAGGAGGGAATCTGACCTGCAGGAAGCTGGAGCAAAGCTGGGAGCATCCAGGAACAATTCCCTGCTCCCAGAAACAAATCCCTGATTTTTAAGGAGCCCTTCACCCTCGGAAGCCCCTGCTGGAAGAACCCAGGCCACCTGCGAACTCCTTGGTGGTGGATTCTGGTGAATCCCGGGAATTCCGAGGAGGGAATCTGACCTGCAGGAAGCGGGTGACGTCGTTGATGACGTTCCTGAAGACGTACTCGTCCTTCTGGCAGTCGAACCAGCCCAGCTTGGTGATCCTGGCGTAGAGCTGGATCAGCGCCTGCGTCACGAACGTCGCCAGCTTCGGCCTCGTGGCCAGGTAGTTCAGCACATAATTCCCTGGAAAACAGGGAAAAGATGGAGCTGGAGGCAGAATCCTGCCCTGGGGGAACGGCCCGAAGGAAAAGGAGCTCTGGGGAGCTTGGTTTGAGCGGGGGGAGCTGGAAGAAATGTCGGGAGCAAGAGGGAAATGTTGGGGTTTTGTTTGGGAATTTAACATGTGGGAAAAGGGCTGGATTTAGCTCTGGAATAAACCTGGGAAAAGGGCTGGATTTAGCTCTGGAATAAACCTGGGAAAAAGCTGGAGTTAGCTCTGGAATAAACCTGGGAAAAGGCTGGAGTTAGCTCTGGGAAAGAGTTGGATTTAGCTCTGGAATAAACCTGGGAAAGGGCTGGAGTTAGCTCCGGGAAAGAGTTGGATTTATCCCTGGAATAAACCTGGGAAGGGTTGGATTTATCCCGGGAATAAACCTGGGAAGGGTTGGATTTATCCCTGGAATAAAAACCTGGGAAGGGTTGGATTTAGCCCTGGAATAAAACCTGGGAAGGGTTGGATTTAGCCCTGGGAAAAGGTTGGATTTAGCCCTGGGAAAAGGTTGGATTTAGCCCTGGGAAAAGGTTGGATTTAGCCCTGGGAAGGGCTGGATTTAGCCCTGGAATAAACCTGGAAAAAGGGGAAAATTCCCAGCCTCAAACCTTGTTTATTTGCTCCATCAGCTCCAAAAGTCTGGGAATTCTGGGGGTTGGGAAAGGCCTCCAAGGTCACCAAGCCCAACCCCAAGGCGTTTCTGGGACAATCCCAAAAGGATTTTGGGATAATCCCAGGGGTTTTGGACAATCCCAAGGGTTTTTCGGGAAAATCCCAAGGGGTTTTTGGGACAATCCCAAGAATTTCTGGGACAATCCCAAAAGTTTTTTGGGCAATCCCAGGGGATTTTTGGGCCAATCCCAAGGATATCAGGACAATCCCAAGGGGTTTTGGGCCAACCCTAAGAATTTTGGGGCCAGCCCCAGGGGTTTTTGGGGCCGATCCCAGAGGTTTTTGGAGCCAGCCCCAGGGATTTTTGGGGCCAATCCCAAGGGATTTTTGGGGCCAATCCCAGGGGATTTTGTGGCCAATCCCAGGGGATTTTGTGGCCAATCCCAGGGGATTTTTGGGGCCGATCCCAGGGGATTTTTGGGGCCGATCCCAGGGGTTTTTGGGGCCGATCCCAGGGGTTTTTGGGGCCGATCCCAGGGGTTTTTGGGGCCGATCCCAGGGGTTTTTGGGGCTGATCCCAAGGGATTTTGGGGCCGATCCCAGGGGATTTTGGGGCCGATCCCAGGGGATTTTGGGGCCGATCCCAGGGGATTTTTGGGGCCAATCCCAGGGGATTTTGGGGCCAATCCCAGGGGATTTTGGGGCCGATCCCAGGGGATTTTGGGGCCGATCCCAGGGGATTTTGGGGCCGATCCCAGGGGATTTTGGGGCCGATCCCAAGGGATTTTTGGGGACAGCCCCAGGGGTTTTTGGGGCCAATCCCCAGGGGATTTTGGGGCCAATCCCAGGGGATTTTTGGGGCCAATCCCCAGGGGATTTTGGGGCCAATCCCAGGGGATTTTTGGGGCCGATCCCAGGGGATTTTTGGGGCCGATCCCAGGGGATTTTTGGGGCCGATCCCAGGGGATTTTGGGGCCAATCCCAAGGGTTTTTGGGGCCAGCCCCAAGGGTTTTTGGGGACAGCCCCATGGATTTTTGGGCCGATCCCAGGGGTTTTTGGGGCCGATCCCAGGGGTTTTTGGGGCCGATCCCAGGGGATTTTGGGGCCGATCCCAGGGGATTTTGGGGCCGATCCCAGGGGATTTTGGGGCCGATCCCAGGGGATTTTGGGGCCGATCCCAGGGGATTTTGGGGCCGATCCCAGGGGATTTTGGGGCCGATCCCAGGGGATTTTGGGGCCGATCCCAGGGGATTTTGGGGCCGATCCCAGGGGATTTTGGGGCCGATCCCTAGGGATTTTTGGGGCCGATCCCTAGGGATTTTTGGGGCCGATCCCAGGGGATTTTGGGGCCGATCCCAGGGGATTTTTGGGGCCAATCCCAGGGGATTTTGGGGCCAATCCCTAGGGATTTTTGGGGCCAATCCCAGGGGATTTTTTGGGCCAATACCAAGGGATTTTTGGGGCCAGCCCCAGGGGTTTTTGGGGCCAATCCCAGGGGTTTTTGGGGCCAATCCCAGGGGATTTTGGGGCCAATCCCAGGGGATTTTGGGGCCAATCCCAGGGGTTTTTGGGGCCGATCCCAGGGGTTTTGGGCACTCACGGATGTCGACGCGCTGCTCCAGCGGCAGGGGGTTGTTTGTGCGTGACACCAGTTTGGTAAGGCAGGTGGCCGCCAGCAACTGCGAGTAGGAGGACTGGGAAAAAACAAGGGAAAAAATTCCATAAAAACCAACCAAAGGAATTTTAAATCACGGAATGAAAAAAAAATAGTGGATTTTTAATTCATGGAATGTTAATTCATGGCTTTGAAGCAAATTCCAGGAATCGAGGGAAAGCACATCCCACAAATCCCACAAATTCACTGCCAAAAAACCCCCAAGGTTTTGCAGGAATTCACCGGAATTTTGCAGGAATTTGCAAGAATTTACAGGGATTTTGAAGGAATTGACAAGAATTTGCAGGAATTCACAGGAATTTTGCAGGAATTGACAGGAACATTACAGCAATTTTGCAGAAATTCTGCAGAAATTTCATAGGAATTTTGCAGGAATTTTGCAGGAATTTTGCAGGAATTCCAGGACAAGCCCCAAAATGAGGCTTTCCCTGGAATCAGTGCCCTTCCCACTTCCAAGGATGGAATCCCAGGATTTTGGGGAACATTTGGGATGTGGAATCCCAGGATTTTGGGGACTGTTTGGGATGTGGAATCCCAGGATTCTGGGGACTGTTTGGGATGTGCAATCCCAGGATTTTGGGGACTGTTTGGGATGTGGAATCCCAGGATTCTGGGGAATGTTTGGGATGTGCAATCCCAGGATTCTGGGGAGTGTTTGGGATGTGGAATCCCAGGATTTTGGGGACTGTTTGGGATGTGCAATCCCAGGATTCTGGGGAGTGTTTGGGATGTGGAATCCCAGGATTCTGGGGAGTGTTTGGGATGTGGAATCCCAGGATTCTGGGGAGTGTTTGGGATGTGGAATCCCAGGATTCTGGGGAGTGTTTGGGATGTGGAATCCCAGGATTCTGGGGAACGTTTGGGATGTGGAATCCCAGGATTCTGGGGAACGTTTGGGATGTGCAATCCCATGATTCTGGGGAATGTTTGGGATGTGGAATCCCAGGATTCTGGGGAGTTGGGGATGTACTCACGCTGCCTCTCTCGAGCAGCAGCTGGCACTTGGGCAATGCTGGTGAACCCCAGCAGGACATGGAATTCCATGATTCTGGGGAATGTTTGGGATGTGGAATCCCATGATTCTGGGGAACGTTTGGGATGTGGAATCCCAGGATTCTTGGGAGTTTGGGATGTGCAATCCCATGATTCTGGGGAGTGTTTGGGATGTGCAATCCCAGGATTCTGGGGAATGTTTGGGATGTGGAATCCCACGATTCTGGGGAACGTTTGGGATGTGGAATCCCAGGATTCTGGGGAATGTTTGGGATGTGCAATCCCAGGATTCTGGGGAGTTGGGGATGTGGAATCCCAGGATTCTGGGGAGTTGGGGATGTACTCACGCTGCCTCTCTCGAGCAGCAGCTGGCACTTGGGCAATGCTGGTGAACCCCATGAGGGCACAGAATCCCAGGATTCTGGGGAATGTTTGGGATGTGGAATTCCAGGATTTGGGGGAATGTTTGGGATGTGCAATCCCACGATTCTGGGGAATGTTTGGGATGTGGAATCCCAGGATTCTGGGGAATTTTTGGGAATCCTGTGGGATGTTTGGGAATACCCAGGGCATACTCACGCTGCCTCTCTCGAGGAGCAGCTGGCACTTGGGGAATGCTGGTGAACTCCATCAGGACATGGAATTCCACGATTCTGGGGAATGTTTGGGGATTCTGGGGAATGTTTGGGAATGCCCAGGGTGTACTCACGCTGCCTCTCTCGAGCAGCAGCTGGCACTTGGGCAATGCTGGTGAACCCCAGAAGGGCACAGAATCCCACGATTCTGGGGAATGTTTGGGATGTGGAATCCCATGATTCTGGGGAATGTTTGGGATGTGGAATCCCACAATTCTGGGGAATGTTTGGGCATGTGGAATCCCAGGATTCTGGGGAATGTTTGGGATGTGGAATCCCAGGATTCTGGGGAGTGTTTGGGATGTGGAATCCCAGGATTCTGGGGAATGTTTGGGATGTGGAATCCCACAATTCTGGGGAATGTTTGGGCATGTGGAATCCCAGGATTCTGGGGAATGTTTGGGATGTGGAATCCCAGGATTCTGGGGAATGTTTGGGATGTGCAATCCCAGGATTCTGGGGAGTGTTTGGGATGTGGAATCCCAGGATTCTGGGGAGTTGGGGATGTGCAATCCCAGGATTCTGGGGAGTTGGGGATGTGCAATCCCAGGATTCTGGGGAGTTGGGGATGTACTCACGCTGCCTCTCTCGAGCAGCAGCTGGCACTTGCTCAGGCAGTCGGGGCTGTTGGTGAACTCCACCAGCGCCTTCTCGGCCTGCAGGCGCGTGCCCGTGTCCGTGGTCTCATAGAGCTGCTTGCACAGGTTCTCCAGCTGGGCCAGGCTCTGCACGGGAAACGGGAACGGAGTGGGAAACGGGGAATGGCATGGGAAATGGGAACGGAGTGGGAAACGGGGAAACGGGGAACGGCGTGGGAAACGGGGAATGGGGAACAGAGTGGGAAACGGGGAATGGCACGGGAAACAGGGAAACGGGAACGGCACGGGACACAGGGAAACAGGGAATGGCATGGGAAACGGGGAACGGCACGGGAAACGGGGAAATGGGAACAGAGTGGGAAACGGGGAATGGCACGGGACACAGGGAAACAGGGAACAGAGTGGGAAACAGGGAACAGAGTGGGAATGGCAAAGGAAACAGGGAACAGAGTGGGAAACGGGGAAACAGGGAACGGCGCAGGAAACAGGGAAACAGGGAACAGAGTGGGAAACAGGGAACGGCACGGGAATGGCACGGGAAACAGGGAACAGAGTGGGAAACAGGGAACGGCACGGGAATGGCACAGGAAACGGAACAGAGTGGGAAACGGGGAAACAGGGAATGGCACGGGAAACAGGGAAACAGGGAACAGAGTGGGAAACAGGGAAAGGCGCAGGAAACGGGGAAAGGCGCGGGAACAGCGTGGGAAACAGGGAAAACAGGGAACAGCATGGGAAACAGGGAACGGCACGGGAAACAGGGAAACGGAACGGCGGGAATAACGTGGGAAACGTGGAACAGCACGGGAAACCGGGAACAGAGTGGGAAACGGAATGGCACGGGAAACAGGGAACGGCATGGGAAACAGGGAACGGCGGGACAATGTGGGAAACATGGAAAACGGAACAGCGGGAACAACGTGGGAAACGGGGAACAGCACGGGAAACAGGGAAAACAGGGAACAGCGGGAACAGCGCGGGAAACCAGGAACAGCACAGGAAATAGGGAACAGCAGGAACAACATGGGAAACAGGGAACAGCATGGAAAACAGGGAACAGCAGGGATCAACGGGGAAAAAAACAGGGAAAAAAACGGGAAAGGGGATTCAGGGACACTGCAGGGAGAGCCGGGACTCCTTGGCACCGGCAGCAGGGAGCCCGAGGTTGAGCTTGCACCCGTGGGACTCACCAGGACCTGACCTTCCCTTTCCCCTCTTCCCCTCTTCCCCTCTTCCCCTCTTCCCCTCTTCCCCTTTCCTTTCCTTTCCTTTCCTTTCCTTTCCTTTCCTTTCCTTTCCTTTCCTTTCCTTTCCTTTCCTTCCCTTCCCTTCCCTTCCCTTCCCTTCCCTTCCCTTCCCTTCCCTTCCCTTCCCTTCCCTTCCCTTCCCTTCCCTTCCCTTCCCTTCCCTTCCCTTCCCTTCCCTTCCCTTCCCTTCCCTTCCCTTCCCTTCCCTTCCCTTCCCTTCCCTTCCCTTCCCTTTCCTTTCCTTTCCTTTCCCTCCTTCCCTTCCCTTTTCCGTTTCCTCTCCTTCCCTTTTTCCCTTCTTCCATGGATTTACAGAATTCCCCGCACAGCAATTCCTCTCCTTTCCACCTTTTCCATGTCACAGGAATTTTCCAGGAATCCCCCGAGATCTCGCAGAAATGTTGCAGGAATTTACAGGAAATTCACAGGAATTTTGCAGGAATTTTATAGGAATTCTGCAGGAATTTTACAGGAATTTTGCAAGAATTCTGCAGGAATTTAAAGATACTTTACAGGAATTCTGCAGGAATTCCAGGAGAACCCCCGGGATGAGGCTTTCCTTGGAATCAGTTCCCTTCCCACTTCCAAGGAAACAATTCCCAGGGAATTTGCCCTGGGAAAATTCAAATTCCATAATTTCAGGAGTTTTTATCCATCATTTCCACAAAATTTCCATAATTTCAGGAGTATTTATCCATAATTTCCTAAAAATTCCCACAATTTGGAGAATTTTCATCCATAATTTTGGGAATTTCAATCCAGAATTTTTTATAATTTCCATAATTTCAGGAGTTATTATCCATAATTTCCATAATTCCAGAGGTTTTCATCCATCATTTCCATCTAATTTCCATAATTTGGGGAGTTTTTATCCATAATTTCCATAAAATTTCCATAATTTGGGGAGTTTTTATCCAGAATTTTGGGAATTTCCATCCCTCATCCAAAATTTCCACTTCCAGGAAATCCCAAAATCCCAAATTTCCCCTTCCAGGAAATCCTGGTCCCTTCTCCCTCTCCCAGATTTCCTTCCAGCCAACAAAACCCACGGAAAAAATCCCATTTTTCATCATTCCAAGCTTTCCCAAATCCATGGAAAAACTGGAATTTTCATTTTCCCAGGCAGGAAATTCGCCCAGAATTCCATCCCGCTGGAAGGAAACACTTCAGGAACAGGAATTAACAAGAAAAATGGGAAAAATCTGCTTCCAAAGGGGAAAAAAATGGGATTTATGACCCCCCCACTCTGCTCCGAGGAGATAAAAACTTGGAAAATCCCAAAATATTCATTCCAAGAAGGTGGAAAAAGCAGCTCCAAGCACAAAATTCCCACTAAAACACAGAGGGGTCGCTCACAATTCCCAGAAATTTGGATTTTTTGGGATAAAAACCAAGCAGAATCCATAAAAAACAGGTTTGGGCTTCACCGTTCCAGGTAGAAATCCATAAAAAATGTTGGGAATTCTTCACAGCGGGGAAAAAATCCACAAAAAATTAATTTGGGCTTCATCATTCCAAGAAAAATCCCTAAAAAATGGATTTGGGCTTCAGCAAACCAGGAAAAATTCGTTAAAAATTGGATTTGGGCTTCTTCACTCCAGGTAAAATCCAGGAAAAATCTTATTGGGATCCAGCAGGTCAGGAAAATTGGATTTGGGCTGCACAAAACCAGGGAAAATCCATAAAAAATTGGATTTGGGCTTCTTCACACCAGGTAAAATCCATCCAAAATGTTTTAGGGCTTCACCAAACCAGGGAAAATTCCTTAAAATTGGATTTGGGCTTCATCACTCCAGGTAAAATCCAGAAAAAAATATTTTAGGGCTTCACCAAAGCAGGAAAAATCCATAAAAAACCTTTTCGGGCTCCAGCAGGTCAGGAAAAATCCATAAAAAGGAGTTTTTACCACGGAGCAAATTCCACCCCTGCCTGGGGTGGAATTCCCAGAGATCTGAGGATCCCTGGAAGCTCCCAAACATTCCAGCTCGGGACAGCAAAAGGATTTCTTCCCAAAATCCCAATATTCCCCGAGAGTATCCCATAAAACCCCTCTGGAGCCAGCCTGGAACGTTCTGCTGGAAAAGGGAAACTCCAGGGGAAAATTCCAGAGCCTGAGGGGATCCTGGAGGGTTTGGGATGGAGGGACAGGAATTTCCCCTGGAAAAGGGGAGATTCAATGGGATTTGGGGCAGGAATTCCTGCCTGGGGTGGAATTCCCTGAGATCTGAGGATCCCTGGAAGCTCCCAAACATTCCAGCCTGGGATAAACTGGGATAACAAAAGGATTTCTCCCCACAATCCCAAGAGTCCCCGAGAATATTCCAAAAAAACCCCTCTGGAGCCAGGCTGGGACGTGCTGCTGGAAAAGGGAAATTCTAGGGGAAAATTCCAGAGCCTGAGGGGATCCTGGAGGGTTTGGGATGGAGGGACAGGAATTTCCCCTGGAAAAGGGGAGATTCAATGGGATTTCATCTGGGATTTGGGGCAGGAATTCCTGCCTGGGGTGGAATTCCCAGAAATTCGAGGATCCCTGGAAGCTCCCACACGTTCCAGCCTGGGATAAACTGGGATAACAAAAGGATTTCTTCCCAAAATCCCAATATTCCCAAAGAATATCCCATAAAAACCCCTCTGGAGCCAGCCTGGGACGTGCTGCTGGAAAAGGGAAATTCCAGGGGAAAATTCTAGAGCCTGAGGGGGATCCTGGAGGGTTTGGGATGAAGGACAGGGATGGATTTCCCTGGAAAAAGGGAAATTCAATGGGATTTGGGGCAGGAATTCCTGCCTGGGGTGGAATTCCCTGAGATCTGAGGATCCCTGGAAGTTCCCAAACATTCCAGCCTGGGATAAACCGGGATAACAAAAGGATTTCTCCCCACAATCCCACTCCCAACCCCTTTTCCAAGCTCCCCACGGGGATTCCCGGAACTGCTCCGAGCTCCCAAATCCCTTCTCCAGCCTGGGAGGAGAAATTCCAGGGAAAAATTCCAGAGAGGGTTTGGGATGAAGGACAGGGATGGATTTCCCTGGAAAAAGGGAAATTAAATGGGATTTAATCTGGGATTTGGGGCAGAATTCCTGCCTGGGGTGGAATTCCCAGAAATTCGAGGATCCCTGGAAGCTCCCACACGTTCCAGCCTGGGATAAACTGGGATAACAAAAGGATTTCTTCCCAAAATCCCAATATTCCCAAAGAATATCCCATAAAAACCCCTCTGGAGCCAGCCTGGGACGTTCTGCTGGAAAAGGGAAACTCCAGGGGAAAATTCCAGAGCCTGAGGGGATCCTGGAGGGTTTGGGATGAAGGACAGGGATGGATTTCCCTGGAAAAAGGGAAATTCAATGGGATTTGGGGCAGGAATTCCTGCCTGGGGTGGAATTCCCAGAGATTTGAGGATTCTGGGAAGCTCCCAAACATTCCAGCCTGGGATAACAAAAGGATTTCTCCCCAAAATCCCAAAGAATATTCCATAAAACCCCTCTAGAGCAAGCCTGGAACGTTCTGCTGGAAAAGGGAAACTCCAGGGGAAAATTCCAGAGCCTGAGGGGATCCTGGAGGGTTTGGGATGAAGGACAGGGATGGATTTCCCTGGAAAAAGGGAAATTAAATGGGATTTGGGGCAGGAATTCCTGCCTGGGGTGGAATTCCCAGAGATCTGAGGATCCCTGGAAGCTCCCAAACATTCCAGCCTGGGATAAACCGGGATAACAAAAGGATTTCTCCCCACAATCCCACTCCCAGCCCCTTTTCCAAGCTCCCCACGGGGATTCCCGGAACTGCTCCGAGTTCCCAAATCCCTTCTCCAGCCTGGAAGATCTCCCCCGTTCTGCTGTTAAACTTTAACCCCGCTCAGCTCAGCATTCCCAACCCCTCCAGCTCCGACTCCCACCTCCCTCAATCCCAGATCCACTACGGAAAACCCGGATTAGGAGCAGAATTCCGAGGGAAATCCAGATTTTCCCCCCTGAAAATCCAGGTTAATACGGCAGCGATTCCTCTTTTCCCTCGGGATCAGAATTCCCAGGAACGTTCCCAGCCTGAGTTAATGAACTGCTCGGGATTGATTCATTCCCAAACTTCCAGGGATAATAAATAACTCCCGGGAATTCTGCTTCATCCCACAAAAACCTCCAGGGAAAACCCCCCCCGGCTTTGGCTGCCTCTGGGGTTTGGGGTCAATTTTAGGACATTTGGGGTCAATTTTAGCGACTTTGGGGTCATTTTCAGGGGGTTTGGGGTCAGTCCCTCAGGGTTTGGGTCAATTTCAGGGTGTTTGGGGTCAATTTTAGAGGGTTTGGGGTCACTTTTCAGGGTCTGGGGTCGATTTCAGAGGTTTAGGGTCACTCCCAGAGCATTTAGGATCCCTCCCAGGGGGTTTAGGGTCACTCTCATGGGTCTGGGGTCACTCTCAGGGGGTTTAGGGTCAATTTGAGAAGGTCTGGGTCACTCTCAGGGGTTTAGGGTCCCTTTCAGAGGTTTAGGGTTGCTCTAAGAAGGTTTAGGGTCCCTCCCAGAGGGTTTAGGGTCACTCTCAGGGGTTTAGGGTCACTCTCAGGGGTTTAGGGTCCCTCTCAGAGGGTTTAGGGTCACTCTCAGAAGGTTTAGGGTTGCTCTAAGAAGGTTTAGGGTCCCTCCCAGAGGGTTTAGGGTCACTCTCAGGGGTTTAGGGTCACTCTCAGAAGGTTTAGGGTCCCTCTCAGAGGGTTCAGGGTCACTCCCAGAGGGTTCAGGGTCACTCCCAGAGGGTTTAGGGTCAATTTGAGAAGGTCTGGGTCCCTCTCAGAAGGTTTAGGGTTGCTCTCAGGGGGTTTAGGGTCTCTCTCAGAAAGTTTAGGGTCCCTCCCAGAGGGTTTAGGGTCAATTTGAGAAGGTCTGGGTCACTCTCGGAAGGCTTAGGGTCGCTCTCAGAAGGTTTACGGATACTCTCAGGGGGTTTAGGGTCACTCCCAGAGGGTTCAGGGTCAATTTGAGAAGGTCTGGGTCACTCTCAGAGACTTCCAAAGGGTTTTGGGTTCTTTTATAGGGGATTTGAGCTCACTCAGAGGGTTTTGTTCCCTTCCTCACGGCTCTGGGCCCTCTCCCGGGGTTTGTCCCTCCACTCCACGCTGGAACCTTTCCACCCCTGATTTCCCTCCTGGTTCCTGCCCCGCGAACTTCTCCACTCTGGGATTCTCCTGAAACACCCAAAGGAAACCTTCCCCAACCCCGAGTGTCCACACGGCTGGGAAATGATCCCAAACCCGGCTGGGAAATGATCCCAAACCCGGCTGGGAAATGACCCCAAACCCGGCCGGGAAATGATCCCAAACCCGGCTGGGAAATGACCCCAAACCCGGCTGGGAAATGACCCCAAACCCGGCTGGGAAAGGAACAGAACCGGGCAGGGAAAGGAACCCAACCATGGCTGGGACAGGAACCCAAACCAGGCTGGAAAAGGAACCGAACCCGGCTGGGAAAGGAGCAGAACCCGGCAAGGAAAGGAACCCAAACCCGGCTGCAAATGATCCCCAAGCCCGGCTGGGAAAGGAACCCAACCATGGCTGGGACAGGAACCCAAACCAGGCTGGAAACGGAGCCGAACCGGGCCGGGAAAGAGCCCAAACGTGGCAGCAAAATGAACGGAACCGGGCCGGGAGCGCCGGAGATGGGCAGAGCGCGAGCGCCGGGCGGGCAGGGAGCGGAGGGCCAGAGCCCCGGTGACAGCGGCAGCGGGGCCGGGGCTGACAGCGGGCAGCGGCCAAGGGCAGGAGCGGGACCCGAGCGAGCTCGTGCCCAGGCTCTCCCCACCGGGAGCGCCGAGCGGCGGCGGGGAGGCAGCGGGGGCATCGCGGGGACACCGGAGGGACCCCGGGAGGGACGCGGGACACGGCGGGCACGCGATGGGGCCGGGAGGAGCCGCCGGCGGCCGGGGGGACCCTCGTTGAGGCCGCCGGGCCGCGCAGGGGGGCACGGGGGGAGCGCGGCGGCGGCGCCGCCTCCCCGGCGAGCGCGGCCTGCGCGCCTGGGCCGCGCCGGGCCTGGCCGGGCCTGGCCGTGCGGGGCTCGGCCGCGCGGGCCGGGGGGGCGGCGCGGGGGCGCCGGGAGGGCGGCGGGCGGGCCCGGGCGAGCCCCGCGCTGCGGCCGGAGCTCACCTGCACATGATCCGCCATCTTGCCCCATTCATGCTCCGCTCGCGCCTCCGCCCCCGCCTGCGCCGGGCCCGGCGCCACCGCGTCCCCCCGCGCCGCCGCCCGCACCGCGCATGCGCCGCGCCGGGACCCCGCCCCTCCCGCGCCTGCGCGCGCCCGAGGGGCACGCCCCCTCCGCGCCCGCCCCGCCTATCCGGCGCCTGCGCGCGCCCGAGGGGCACGCCCACCGCGGGGTGAAACCGCGCCCGCGACGCGGAAGCCGCGCCCCCGCTGCGCGCGCGCCGGGTTAGGCCACGCCTACCCCGGTGAGACCGCGCCCCCGCTCTCCCGCGGGGGCCTGCGCGCGGCGGCGGGACACGCCCACAGCGGCCTGGCCGCGCCCCCTGCGCGCGCGCGGCGCGCTGCGTATGACGTCACGGCGGCGGCGCGGCGCGGCGCGGGGGGAGGTGGGAGGGGCGCGAGCCGGGTTTGTTGACACGGCCTTAAAGGGACCGCGCACCCCGGGACAGCGGGGACAGCGGGGACAGCGGGGACAGCGGGGACAGCGCGGGGACAGCACTGTGAACACTGGCACCAGCACGCCCAGTGCCACCGGTGCCTCCGGTGTCACCAGTGTGACCTAACAGCAGTATGACCAGTGCCACCAGTGCTCCCAGTACCCCCAGTGCCACCAGTGCCATCAGTGCCATCAGTGCCACCAGTGTGAGCACTGACACGGTGTGAGCAGTGCCACCAGTGCCACCCGTGCCACAGCCCTGCAGCAGGTCCTTGCCCCAGTGCTCCCAGTCCCCCCAGTGTCCTGCCCAGTGCCCGTCAACACCACAGGGTGGCACAGGGGCGTGCCCTCTGTGCCACACCCACAGCGCCACACCCACCTGTCCCCAGTGCCACACCCACAGTGCCACACCCACAGCGCCACACCCACCTGTCCCCAGTGCCACACCCACAGTGCCACACCCACAGTGCCACACCCACCTGTCCCCAGTGCCACACCCACAGTGCCACACCCATGTGTCCCCAGTGCCACACCCAAATGTCCAGCTGTGCCACACCCACAGTGCCACACCCACGTGTCTGGCAGCGCCCCACTGACAGTGCCATGCCCACCGGTCCTGCTGTGCCACTCCCCGTGTCCCCAGTGTCGCACCCATGTGTCTGCTGTGCCACTCCCCCGTGTCCCAGCGCCACCCACGTGTCCCCGTGGGGACCCACAGGAAGTCGCCGCGCAGGAAGCGGCAGAGCCCGGGCTGAGCGCGACACGGGCTGAGCCCGCCCCGGTGACACCGCGGGGGGACACGGCCCCGGGACCCCCGGGACACTGCGGACACTCGGGGACACTCAGGGACACTCGGGGACACTCAGGAGGCCCAGGACACTCCGGACACTGTGGACACTGCAGACCCTGTGGACACTACGGACATTCGGCACGCTTGGGACACTCCGGACACTCAGGGACACTGCAGACACTGGGGACACTCGGGGACACTCCGGACACTGTGGACACTCGGGGACACTCAGGGACACTCCGGACACTGTGGACACTCGGGGACACTTGGGACGCTGCGGATGCTTGGGAGCATTCAGCACACGCCGGACACTGCGGACACTCGGGGACACTCCAGGCACTCCGGACACTTGGGGACACTCGGCACACTCGGGACACTTGAGGACACTCACACACACACTCAGCACACTCAGCACACGCGGGGACACTCGGGGACACTCGGGACGCTCGGGGACACGGCGGGCAGCGGGCCAGCGGCGATGGAGGAGGCGGCGGTGAAGCAGGGCACCGTGTACCTGCAGCTGCAGCAAACCTTCGGCAAGGTCAGCGGGAGCGGGAACCTGGAGGGGGGACAGCACGGAATGGGGGGACAGCACGGGAATGGGGGACAGCACGGGAATGGGGGAATGCCACGGGAATGGGGGGAGAACACGGGAATGGGGGACAGCACGGGAATGGGGGGACAACACGGGAATGGGGGAATGCCACGGGAATGGGGGAATGCCACGGGAATGGGGAATCCCATGGGAATGGGGGACAGCACGGGAATGGGGGAATGCCACGGGAATGGGGGAATGCCACGGGAATGGGGGGACAACATGGGAATGGGGAATCCCATGGGAATGGGGGACAGCACGGGAATGAGGGGACAGCACGGGAATAGGAAACACCAGGGGAATGGGGGAATGCCATGGGAATGGGGGAACAACACGGGAATGGGGTGAATCCCACGGGAATGAGGGAACGCCACGGGAATGGGGGAACGCCATGGGAATGGGGTGAATCCCCTGGGAATGGGGTGAATCCCACAGGAATGGGGTGAATCCCCTGGGAACGGGCTCATCCCACCTGTTGATGCTCAGCTGTCCCTCAGCCACCGCGGTGGGACAGGAGGCGCAGGGGACACTTTGTACAGACACCCTAAAAGAGGCCTCCAAGAGTTAGGGGGTGACAGATGTCACCTGGGGGGGATGGATGTGACCCCCAAAGCCACGTTTGGGGACAATGACGGCTGCAGGCCCCAAAGCCACATTTGGGGACAGCGATGGCTGCAGGCCCCAAAGCCACGTTTGGGGACAATGACGGCTGCTTGCAGGCCCCAAAGCTGTGTTCGGGGACAGCGATGGCTGCAGGCCCCAAAGCTGCATTTGGGGACAATGACGGCTGCTTGCAGGCCCCAAAGCCACATTTAGGGACAGCGATGGCTGCAGGCCCCAAAGCTGCATTTGGGGACAATGATGGCTGCTTGCAGGCCCCAAAGCCACATTTAGGAACAGCGATGGCTGCAGGCCCCAAAGCCGCGCGGCTTCCGCTGCCGATAAAGGCCGGGGTTGGGCAATGGCTGTGAGGGGAAGGAGCTGCGGGAAGGAGCTGAGGGAAGGAGCTGAGGGAAGGAGCTGCGGGGCTCCTCCTGCCCCTCTCCCTTCCCTTCCTCCCCCAGAGCCCATCCCCAGGGGATCCACCCCACAGGAAGGGTGGGGATCCCAAAACCCCGCGCCAGGAGAAGGGAGCCGTGGGAGCCAGAGCCGCCGGGGAGGTTTTGGGGCCACTTCCCCTGCCCCCACTTCCCCTCTGCCCTGGGGCCTCCCGCGCTCCCCGAGCCCGGAACTGCTGCTGCTTTTGGGGCAGGGCCTGAGAGATGAAAATTTGGGGTTTTTAGGGAAAATGGGAGGAAAAAAGGAGCTGGAAGTTGTTCACGGCTGGTGGGGGGATGGGGTGGGTGAGGCTGGGGTGCTGGAAAGGCCTTGCTGAGTGCCAGGGGTGTTTCTCCAGGGATTAAATCCCAATTTATGTCACCCCCATCTTCAGCCAGACCCTGCCGGGTTTTGCACTCTTGTCCTGCCTTGGGTGATCCTAAGCGTGGTCCCAGGGGGATAGAAACTCCTGGGAAGGTAAAAACCCCTGGAAAGGTAAAAAATCCTGGGAAAGTAAAACCTCCTGGAAAAGTGAAAACTCCTGGGAAGGTAAAAACCCCTGGAGAGGTAAAAACTCCTGGGAAGGTAGAAGTTCCTGGAAAGGTGAAAACTCCTGGGAAGGGAAAAATTCCTGGAGAGATAAAAACTCCTGTGAAGGTAAAAACTCCTGGGAAGGGAAAAACCTCAGGGAAGGTAAAAAAATTCCTGTAGAGGTGAAAACTCCTGGAAAGGTAAAAACTCCTGGGAAAGTAAAAAATCCTGGGAAAGTAAAAAATCCTGGAAAAGTAAAAACCTCTGGAAAGGTAAAAACTCCTGGGAAGGTCGAAGTTCCTGGAAAGGTGAAAACTCCTGGGAAGGGAAAAATTCCTGGAGAGGTAAAAACTCCTGGAAAGGCAAAAACTCCTGGAGAGGTGAAAATGCTGGGAAAAGTAAAAACTCCTGGGAACGTAAAAAACCCAGGGAAGTTCAAACCCCATGGAAGGTTGAACCCTTTTGGGAAGATAGAACCCCAGGGAATGTTGAACCCTTTTGGGAACATTGAACAATTTTGGGAAGGTAAAAACCCCAGCGGAGGTAGAACCCCATGGAAGGTTGAACCCTTCTGGGAAGGTAAAAACTCCAGGGAAGGTTGAACCCTTTTGGGAAGGCAGAACCCCAGGGAATGTCGAGCCTTTTTGGGAATGTTGAACCCTTTTGGGAAGGCAGAACCCCAGGGAATGTCGAGCCCTTTTGGGAATGTTGAACCCTTTTGGGAAGGCAGACACCCCGGTTGTCCCCCGGCAGAAGTGGAAGAAGTTCTGGGCCGTGCTGTACCGGGAGAGCTCCTGCTCCACGGCGCGCCTGGAGCTGCTGGAGGGCCCCGAGCGGCCGCGCAAGGCCGAGGGCGGCCGGCGCCTGGTCCGGCTCAGCGACTGCGTCCACGTGGCCGAGGCGGGCGGCGACGCCTCCTGTCCCAAGGACACCGTCCCCTTCCTGCTGGAGACCACGGAGCGGCGCTTCCTGCTGGCCGCTGACGGCGCCGAGGCGGCCGAGTGGATCCAGCGGCTGTGCGAGCTGGCGTTCCCGGTACGCGCCCGGAGAGAGGCTGGGAAAGGGGGATCCACCGGGGTGGGTGGGATCCACTGGGGTGGATGGGATCTGCTGGGATGGATGGGATCCACTGGGATGATCGGGATCCGCCAGGATGGATGGGATCCACTGGGGTGATTGGGATCCACCGGGATGGGTGGGATCTGCCGGGATGAATGGGATCCCCCAGGATGGATGGGATCCACTGGGATGATTGGGATCCACCGGGATGGATGGGATCCACTGGGATGGATGGGATCCCCCGGGATGGATGGGATCCGCCAGGATGGGTGGGATCCCCCGGGATGGATGGGATCCACTGGGATGGATGGGATCCACCGGGATGGGTGGGATCTGCCGGGATGGATGGGATCCACCGGGATGGATGGGATCCACTGGGATGATTGGGATCCACCGAGGTGGATGGGATCCGCCAGGATGGGTGGGATCCCCCGGGATGGATGGGATCTGCTAGAACGGATGGATGCACACGGATGGGTGGGATCCACCGGGATGGATGGATGCACAGGGATGGATGGGATCCATCGGGATGGATGGGATCCCTCACCTGCCGCTCTTCCCCCGGGGCAGAGGAGCCGGGAGGAGCCGGGAGCGGCCAAGGAGGGCACCGAGGGCGAGTTCTCCATGGAGGAAAATTCCCTGTACAGCTCGCGGGGCAAAGGTGGGAGCGGGGCTGGAGCTGTGTGGGGTGGGGAAATCTCCTCCCCCAAAAGCCTCTTCCTGTTTGTGGGGCCGGCTCGGCTGCGCTATCAGCAGTGGTCATCCTGTCCAGCCGTTATCGGCCGGACACTGCTGGCCCGGCTGGAGGGGTCATCCACGGCCCTTCTGCAGGGTGGGACACTGTCCAATGCTGTGTCCATCCCAGCTGGACTGGAGCAGGTTGTCCTGGCTTGGGGGTCACCCACAGCCCCTCCGTGGGGTGTGACACATGTCCAGTGTCCACCCTGTCCATCCCAGCTGGCCTGGACCTGTCTGTCCTGGCTTGGGGGTCACTCTGCAGGGTGGGACACGTGTCCAGCACCAGCTGTGTCTGGGGCTCTGGCCCGGGGGTCACTCACAGCCCCTCTGCGGTGTGGGACCCGTGTCCAACGCCGTGTCCATCCCCAGCTGGCCTGGAGCAGGCATTTGAGGTGACAGTGAGGGTGACGCCGTCGTCGCAGCGCTGCCGGCTCCGGGGCCGCTGCGTCCTGCGGGCGGGCGAGGAGGCGCTGGAGCTGCGGCACCCGCAGAGCCAGGAGCTGCTGGCCAGCTGGCCCTACCGCTTCCTGCGCCGCTTCGGCCGCGACAAGGTTGGTGCGCGGCGGCAAGGCCGGGCCGGACGCGGCCTCGGACCTGGCGGTCCTCGGACCTGCCCGGGACGGCGGCCTGGTCACTGCGGGGACTGACCCCCGCCCTCCGCAGGTGACCTTCTCCTTTGAGGCCGGCCGGCGCTGCGCGTCCGGAGAGGGCAACTTCGAGTTCGACACCAGGCAGGGCAACGAGATCTTCCAGGCCATCGAGGCGGCCATCGAGGTGCAGCGGGGCCGGGGGGGCCCCGCGGACGAAGCCCCGCGGCCGCTCGAGCACGGCAGGACGCCCAGCTGGGCACAGGGCCACGAGGAGCCCAAGTGTCCCTCCGGGGAGGTGAAGGTGCCCAAGGGGGAGGCGAAAGGGGTCAAGGGCAGGCCGGTGATGCCCCCCGGGGCCGGGGAGGCCTCGGGGCCGTTCCAGCTGTCGCGGGGTGCGGATTGTCCCTACGCCGAGCCCCACGATTCCCTGCGCCGCGGGAACGCGGCCGCGCCGCCGGACAAGGGCCGGAGGCCGGACGGCGCCAGGGTGGAGTCCGAGTACGCCGTCCCCTTCGACACCATCGCCAAGTCCTTCCTGGCGCGCCAGTTCGGCGGCCTGGGCTGTCCCCAGGAGGGGCTCCCCGAGCCCCCGAGCGTCCCCAGGGATGCGGGAGGGGGTCAGCAGTCACCCGGCCGCCCCACGGCCCCCAAACCCGAGCACATCTACGACGAGCCCGAGGGTCTCTCGGGCCTCTCGCTGTACGACGAGCCCGAGGAGGTGAAGGGGGAGGCCTGGAGGCTGCAGGCGGCCCCCGAGGAGCCCCCCGGGCTCGGGTCTCCCTACAACGCCCAGCGCGACGACTACGCCGTCCCCAAGAGGCCCTTCCTGCTGCAGGGCAAGGAGTGGCTCGGCGACTGCGACTATGACAACGTGGCC
The DNA here is from genome assembly GCF_015832195.1 of Motacilla alba alba. Classification (NCBI taxonomy): domain Eukaryota; kingdom Metazoa; phylum Chordata; class Aves; order Passeriformes; family Motacillidae; genus Motacilla; species Motacilla alba. The sequence continues at coordinate 4,700,605 of NC_052037.1, forward strand.
CTCAGGGTGGCCAAGAAGAGGAACCTGCAGTGAGCGGCCGCGGGGAGAGGAGGAGGGGACGCCCCAAATCCCCCAGTCGGACTTTACCCCACCCCCGGCAGAGCTGAGACACCCCCAGCCCAGCGCCCCATCCCGGGGCTGGGGAGGGGGCATAGCTGGGGGGTGGCAGGGGACAGCCGGGGGTGCCAGGGGACAGCCGGGAGGTGCCGGGGACAGCCAGGGTTGGCAGGGGACAGCCAGGGGTGGCAGGGGACAGCCGGGAGGTGCCGGGGACAGCCAGGGGTACCAGGGGACA
>NC_052037.1:4701899-4790318 GCF_015832195.1 Motacilla alba alba
CTGAGATCCTGCTCAGTGCCCAGACCTGAGATCACACCCAAACCTGAGATCCCACTCAATGCCCAAACCTGAGATCCTGCCCAAACCTGAGTCCCCGCTCAGGGCCTGTCCTGGGGTTGCCCCCTCTTCTTCCCAGCACTGGGGACAAAGGGGGGCTCCTAGTGGGAGGCAGAGCCAGGCTGGCAGTGCCAGTGTCCCCAAGCTGGGCTGGCAGTGCCAGTGTCACCCAGCAGGGCTGGCAGTGCCAGTGTCCCCAAGCAGGGCTGGCAGTCCCAGTGTCACCCAGCAGGGCTGGCAGTCCCAGTGTCACCCAGCAGGGCTGGCAGTGCCAGTGTCCCCAAGCAGGGCTGGCAGTGCCAGTGTCACCCAGCAGAGCTGGCAGTGCCAGTGTCACTCAGCAGAACTGGCAGAGCCAGTGTCCCCAAGCAGGGCTGGCAGTGCCAGTGTCACCCAGCAGGGCTGGCAGTGCCAGTGTCCCCAAGCAGGGCTGGCAGTCCCAGTGTCACTCAGCCGGGCTGGCAGTGCCAGTGTCACCCAGTGGGGCTGGCAGTGCCAGTGTCCCCCAGCCGGGCTGGCAGTGCCATGGTCCCTGTCCAGCACGAGGTGGCCGTGCCAGTGTCCCAAAGGCAGCTCCCAGTGGCCACCCGGCTGTGACAAACACGCCCAGGAGCAGCAGGGCTGAGCCAGGAGGGTGCCAAGGCCGGGAAGGGGTGTCCTGGTGGCCCGGGTGGCCCCGGCCCTGGCGGCTGCCCGCGCTCATTGTCCTCCCGCTCCCGTTATAGCTCCATTCTTCCCGAGCTTCCGGAGAGCCCCGGAGCAGCGCGGGGCTGCAGCTGGGCCGGGCTGGGATCCTGGAGAGGGGGGACAGGGACTGGGGATGTGCTGGGATCCTGGAGAGGGGGGACAGGGACTGGCGATGTGCTGGGATCTGGAAAAGAGGGGACAGGGACTGGGGATGTGCTGGGATCTGGAAAAGGGGGGGACAGGGACATGGGACAGGGACTGGGGCCATGCTGGGATCTGGAAAAGAGGGGACAGGGACTGGGGATGTGCTGGGATCTGGAAAAGGGGGGACAGGGACATGGGCCATGCTGGGATCTAGAAAAGGGGGGACAGGGACATGTGACAGGGACTGGGGCCGTGCTGGGATCTGGAAAAGAGGGGACAGGGACTGGGGATGTGCTGGGATCTGGAAAAGGGGGGACAGGGACTGGGGATGTGCTGGGATCTGGAAAAGGGGGGACAGGGACATGGGACCATGCTGGGATCCTGGGAAGGGGCGGACAGGGACCTGGGGCCATACTGGGATCCTGGAGAGGGGGGCGCAGGGACCTGGGGCCATACAGGGACGGCTCCATACCTTGGGGCACACCAGGACCTCACCCCATGTGTCACCGCTGAGCTGGCTGCTGTCCCCGAGCCTGGGCTGGGTGTCACAATCCCAGCCTGGTTTGGGTTGGAGGGACCTTAAAACTCATCCCATCCCACCCCTGCCGTGGCAGGGACACCTCCCACCATGCCAGGGTGCTGCCTGGGCACTGCCAGGGATCCGGGGGCAGCCCCAGCTGCTCTGGGAATTCCATCCCAGCCCCTCGCCGCCCTCCCCGCCAGGAATCCCCTCCTGCCTTTAGCTCCAGTGCAACACGGAGAGGAAAACCCTTTCAACAAGGACATTTTTCGGAATCTCGAACTTACAGCGTCCCAAACCTGACACCGAGACCCCGCGGAGCCCCGAGGAGCCCCAAAGGGCGGCTGCGTGCCCGAGGCCGGGCCGGGTGCCACCTGGGCCAGGTGATGCCCTGGCACCGGGCCCGCGGGTCCGAGCGCAGCCCCGCCCGGGCAGGGACCCGCCGGGGGTGCGGCGGGCCGGGGGCGGGCCGGGGGCGGCCCCGGGGGGGCTGCGGGGCCGGGGCGGGGTTTTCGGGCACGGCCATGGCCCGGAGGAGCAGCCGCGGCCCCGCGGAGCCACCCGATGCCCCCGTTCCAGTGGTGCCACGGTGAGCGTGGGGAGGGCCCGGCTGGGTGGGCAGGGGGTGTCCCCTCCCTGCTGCCCGGGAAGGGGGGCACTGGCTGCGGGGGGAGCGGGGCATCCCCTGGGCATCCCCTGGGCATCACCAGGCAGCACTCGGGTACCTTCGGGCATCTCCCGGCCATCCCCCGGGTATCCCCGGGCATCCTCCGGGCATCTCCGGGCATGTCCGGGCAGCCTCCAGGCACCCCCGGGCATCACCAGGCAGCACCTGGGCATATTCGGGCATCACCAGCCGTTCCCCGGGCATCCCCGGGCATTCCCCAGGCGTCCCTGGCCATCCCCGGGCATTCCCCAGGCATCCCCAGCCATTCCCCGGGCATCTCCGGGCATCCTCCGGGCATGCCCCGGCCATCCCCGGCCATCCCCGGGCATCTCCGGGCAGCCCCCGGGCACCCCCGGCCGCTCCCTGTGGGGCGGGCGCTCCCTCCCCGCTCCTCCCTGCGTTCCTCGCGGTCCCGGAGCCCCCGGTGGTGTCCCCGTGGTGCCCCCTGAGCCGCTCCCCCTGCCCGGCTCTCCGGGAGAAAGCGCCCGGAGGCAAGGACTGGCCGCGCTTTGGCCGCTCACACCAAACAAACCCAACCTCAAACCTTCTTTGGTCCGGCCACAAAAGCGGGACAAACTCATTCCTGGGGGCCCCTGGCCGGGAGGAGCCTCGGGAGCAGAAGCTGAGCTGAGGGTGCAGAGGAGAGCCGGGTTATTTTAGTGACCCGCGAGTGCAGAACTGCGCTGGGAATTCCACCCTCAAAGCCCCAGCAACAAAGGCTGGGCTGCTTGAATTTCTGGAAGGCTTGCAGCCTTTGAAGCTAAATATAAACCGAGCAGCTCTTCCTGTCCCCTGACACATCCCTGGTGTGCCCTGGGGCGAGGGGGACACGCAGCCACCGCCCCCCCCGGGCAGCTGTCCCGCGCGTGTGGCAGGAAATGCTCCACAGCAGCTCCAGGCTTGGCTGTGCCCAAGAGACCTCTGAAATCAGAGAGATTTTGGCTTCCCAAGGCCCAAGAACCCTCCGAAATCAGAGAGATTTTGGCTTCCCGAGGCCCAAGAATCCTCCGAAATCAGAGAGATTTTGGCTTCCTGAGGCTCAAGAACCCTCCGAAATCAGAGAGATTTTGGCTTCCTCTGAAATCAAAGAGATTTTGGCTTCCTGAGGCACAAGAATCCTCTGAAATCAGAGTGATTTTGGCTTCCTGAGGCTCAAGAACCCTCTGAAATCAGAGAGATTTTGGCTTCCTGAGGCTCATGAACCCTCCAAAATCAGAGAGATTTTGGCTTCCTGAGGCTCAAGAACCCTCTGAAATCAAAGAGATTTTGGCTTCCCCTGAAATCAGAGAGATTTTGGCTTCCCGAGGCCCAAGAATCCTCCAAAATCAGAGAGATTTTGGCTTCCTGAGGCACAAGAATCCTCTGAAATCAAAGAGATTTTGGCTTCCTCTGAAATCAAAGATATTTTGGCTTCCTGAGGCTCAAGAATCCTCTGAAATCAGAGCAATTTTGGCTTCCCGAGGCTCAAGAATGCTCTGAAATCAGAGAGATTTTGGCTTTGTGAGGCTCAAGAATCCTCTGAAATCAGAGAGATTTTGGCTTCCTGAGGCCCAAGAATCCTCTGAAATCAGAGAGATTTTGGCTTCCTCTGAAATCAGAGCAATTTTGGCTTCCTGAGGCCCAAGAATCCTCCGAAATCAGAGAGATTTTGGCTTCCTGAGGCTCAAGAATCCTCTGAAATCAGAGAGATTTTGGCTTCCCCTGAAATCAGAGAGATTTTGGCTTCCCGAGGCCCAAGAATCCTCCAAAATCAGAGAGATTTTGGCTTTCTTAGGCTCAAGAATGCTCTGAAATCAGAGAGATTTTGGCTTCCTCCGAAATCAGAGAGATTTTGGCTTCCTGAGGCTCAAGAACCCTCCGAAATCAGAGAGATTTTGGCTTTCTTAGGCTCAAGAATGCTCTGAAATCAGAGTGATTTTGGCTTCCTCTGAAATCAGAGATATTTTGGCTTCCTGAGGCTCAAGAATGCTTTGAAATCAGAGAGATTTTGGCTTTGTGAGGCTCAAGAATGCTCTGAAATCAGAGCCTCCAGCTCTCTCTGGGGACAGCAGGACAGAGCCCAGCCTCGTCCCCAGCCCCAGGCAGGGCTCAGCCCTGGGCACCCAACTTGTGCACTTCGGCTTCCAGCCCCAGGCTCACAAATATTTGCTAAATGAGAGCTTGGTGCAGGTAAAGGCCTTCACAGGGCTGCTGGGAAAATCACATTTTGACCTAAAAGGGTTTATTCAGAATATTCTGCCAGCCGGTGTGGGCTGAGCTGCTGCCTTGGATCTCAGCTCCTCCTTTGCAGCCCAGCTCTATCTCCTGTTGCTCACCTGCAGCCCCAGGGGAGTTGATTTGGGATCTTGATTTATTTATTTTAGCTCCTTTATTTATTTTAGCTCCTTATCCCAGTGTTGGACTTGGCTTCAGGGCAGTTTTTGCAAGGAAAAAGGTTTTTTATTTTTGGTTTTCCAGCATCCCAGCAAAACCCATCCGGAAACCACGCTGGGTTTTCTGGTGCAAAGCCCAGCTTTTGTGTGGCACGAGAAGGAATGGTTTTATTTCATGGCCTGCTGAGTTTTCCGTTGGTTTTACTGAGCAAGAATTGGGGTGAGGGAGAAGCTCTGCTCAGCAAAATCCCCGCACAATGTGTGGGGAGGTGGAATTTGTGCGGGTCCTGAGTGGAAATAGATCCAAAAGTGGGGTCTGAGGGGCCAAACTGGGCCAAGCTGGAGCTCGAGGGGCTGGAGGAGGGCTTGGCTGGGGGGCTGTGTGTGGTCTTTGTGAGGTCCCCAGGATGAGGGAAGAGACGAGAATCTGACTCTGTGTTCTCAGGAGGCTGATTTATTATTTCATGATCTATATTACATTAAAGAATGCTACACTAATCTATGCTAAAGAATACAGAAAGGACACAGACAGAGGCTGAAAGATAATAATGGAAACTCGTGACTCTCTCCAGAGCCCCGACACAGCCTGGCCCTGATTGGCCAAAGAGTGAAAACAACTCCCAGAAACCAATGGAACAATCGCCTGTGGGTGAACAATCCCCAGCCACATTCCACAGCAGCAAAACACAGCAGAAGCAAATGAGATAAAATTGTTTTCCTTTTCTCTGAGGCCTCTCAGCTTCCCAGGAGAGAAATCCTGGGAGAAGGGATTTTCCAGACAATGTGACAGTGACAGCTGTGGAGTTGGGGTCAGGCTGTGGGGTTTGGTGTGGGGGACGGGGCTGGGGTCACCCTGTTGGGCAGCTCAAGGCTCTGTGTCCTCAGCACAGGGGTTTGGGATAAATCTGTGTCAGAGGAGGAGGAAGAGGAGGAAGAGGTGCAAAGCACAGCCCTGATGGGTCAATCTGTACCTGGGCTCCTTCTCCTTCCTCCAGGAGCTCTGGGAGTTTGCATGAAGAACACTTTTCTGGCAAAACTGGATCTGCTCCCCGTGAGCATCCTTGGTGCAGCAGCCCCGAGAGGCACCTGTGTGTCGGCTGCCCTTGCAGGGGACACTGCCACTGCCCGGACACAGGACAATGTCCTCGTGCTGCCAGTGCCACCCTGGGCTGCTCGGTGCCACCCTGGGCTGCTGCCCTTGCAGGGGACAGTGCCACTGCCCGGACACAGGACAATGTCCTCGTGCTGCTTTCTGCCCGCTCGGCAAGCTCCGGAGGGGACAGAGCCTCGCTCTGCTCTCCCATTTTTCCACCCAAACGCTGACTTTCTCCTCCCCCCAGGGTGCTCCTGCAGCCTGGGGCTGGTTTATGCCAGTAAACCCTGCACGATGCCGCCCATCACCTTCCAGGACCTGCCCCTCAACATCTACATGCTCATTTTTGGCACCGGCATCTTCATCTTCCTGCTCAGCCTCATCTTCTGCTGCTACTTCATCGGGTGAGCCGGGGGCTCGGCGGCCCTGGGCCCTCCCAGATCCTGTTTTGTCCCAGAAACCAGGGACGAACCCCCCGGAGCAGGGCAGGAAGCGCAGGAAGGGGCTCCTGTTTTCCCGGGGCCGCATTGTGCGGGCAGGGGAGGGAGGGATGGAGAGGGAGGATGTGCCTTCCCCTGCTCTCCCTGCTATTTTTAACCCCAAAAGCCGCGGCTGCAGCTGCTGCTCCTGCAGGGCCGGCCCTGCGCTGTCCCCTGCGTCCCTCAGGCGTTTTTTGGGAGCGCGTTTTGGGGCCGGGGCTCGGTGCCAGGCTCCCCTGTCACTCTGGGACACGAAATAAACCGACACGCATGCTGGAACCTCCAGGGTAAAAGAAGGGAAGTTTAATTTCTGACTCCAACATCTATAGACTTGCAAAAGTGGCAGTGGATTGGAGGGTGACAGTGCCACCTCCCCAATGACACTGGACAAAGAGCCCAACCAATTTCTCCTCCTCCAGAAAAGAACGTAGAACAGTAATTATTTAGAGAAAAACGCGTGAGAAAGTTCATTACAAGAACGTAAACATCGGAAGGCTTAGAAGAACAGGGCGAGAGCCCCCTTGCCCGGCCGAGGTCACGGCGGGGCCGGGAGCTGCTGGGGGCGCAGCGCTCCCTGCCCTGCCATCGACTTCCAAGGGAAACCAATGCCGGTCCCAAACCCCCGGGCGCTGCCGCTGCCCACCCCCGGCTGCAGCTCGGGCTGCTCCCGCTCAAACGGAGCCGCCGGTCCCAAATCCCGGGCGGGCGCGGCGCGTTCCCCTCGGTTTTGGGAGCCTCGCGCGTGTTTTTGGTCGCCAAACTGACGGTGCCTTCCTGTCCCTCCCCAGCAAGCTGCGGCACCAGGCGCAGAGCGAGCGCTTCGGCTACAAGGAGGTAAAGCCGGGGGTGCCGGGGCTGAGCGGGGACACCGCGGGGATCGATCCTGCTCCTTCCAAAGCGCTGGCACGGGACACCCTGCCCGGAACCCCCCGGGCTCATCCCGCCCCTGCCCGGCTCCCTTCAGCTCCTCCCGGGGCGATCCCGGTGGGAAATCCCGGTGGGAAATCCCGGTGGGAAATCGTGGTGGGAAATCCCGGTGGGAAATCCCGGTGGGAAATCCCGGTGGGACATCCCGGTGGGAAATCCTGCCCCTCCTTCTCCCCCTCAGGTGGTTCTGAAGGGCGACGCCCGCAGGCTGAACGTGCACGGGGTGAGCGGGCTGGGGATGGAGCTGGGGTGAACCGGGATAACCCTGGGGGCACGGGACAGGCCGGGGATGGAGCTGGGATGAACCGGGATAACCCTGGGAACACGGGACAGGCCGGGGATGGAGCTGAGGTGAACTGGGATAACTCTTGGGACACGTTCCCTGTGCTCAGGGACAGGCTGGGATGAACCGGGATAACCCCTTGGAACACGGGACAGGCAGGGATGGAGCTGGGATGAATCGGGATAACCCTCGGGACACGTTCCCTGTGCTCAGGGATGCTGGGGATGGAGCTGGGGTGAACCGGGATAACCCTGGGACCCAGAACAGGCCGGGGATGAACCGGGATAACCCTGGGAACACGGGACAGGCCGGGGATGGAGCTGGGATGAACCAGGATAACCCTGGGAACACGGGGCAGGCCAGGGATGAACCGGGATAACCCTGGGAACATGGGACAGGCCAGGGATGGAGCTGGGATGAACCGGGATAACCCTCGGGACACGGGACAGGCCGGGGATGAACCGGGATAACCCTGGGAACATGGGACAGGCCGGGGACGCGCTGTGGGGATGTGCGGGCCCGGATCGCGAGGGAATCCCGGTGCCCGCGGGTGGTTTGGGGATGGGCTGAGCTCCCGGCTGGAGATTCCCGGGATTTCCCGAGCCGTGGCGTTTCGCACCCGCCCTCAGGCGCCGTCTCACCTCCCACAGCAGACCTGCGCCGTCTGCCTGGAGGATTTTCGGCTGAGGGAGGAGCTGGGGGTGCTGCCGTGCCAGCACGCCTTCCACAGAAAGTGAGTGGCGCCGGGAGCGGCCCATTCCCGGCGGGAATCGGCATTCCCGAATTCCTACCCTCAGGAATTGCGGGAATTCTCGGTGGGATCCGGCATTCCCTAATTCCCGGTGGGAATCGGCATTCCTGCAATTCCCGGTGGGATTCGGCATTCCCGATTTCCCGGTGGGATTCGGCATTCCCGCAATTCCCGGTGGGATCCGGCATTCCCCAGTTCCCGGTGAAAATCGGCATTCCCGATTTCCCGGTGGGATCCGGCATTCCCAATTTCCCGGCGGGATCCGGTATTCCCGATTTCCCGGTGGGATTCGGCATTCCCGCAATTCCCGGCGGGATCCGGCATTTCCGCATTCCCGGTGGGATCCGGCATTCCCGATTTCCCGGCGGGATCCGGCATTCCCGATTTCCCGGTGGGATTCGGCATTCCCGCAATTCCCGGCGGGATCCGGCATTCCCGAATTCCCGGCGGGATCCGGCATTCCCGAGTTCCCGGCGGGATCCGGCATTCCCCAGTTCCCGGTGGGATCCGGCATTCCTGCAATTCCCGGCGGGATCCGGCATTCCCGATTTCCCGGTGGGATCCGGCATTCCTCAGTTCCCGATGGGATCCGGCATTCCCGATTTCCCGCTGGGATCTGGCATTCCCGGTGGGATCCGGCACTCCCGATTTTCCGCTGAGATCCGGCATTCCCGCAATTCCCGGCGGGATCCGGCATTCCCGCATTCCCGCTGGGATCCGGCATTCCCGGCGGGATCCGGCATTCCCGCAATTCCCGGCGGGATCCGGCATTCCCGGTGGGATCCGGCATTCCCGCATTCCCGGCGGGATCCGGCATTCCCGCGTTCCTTCCCGCAGGTGCCTGCTGACGTGGCTGGAGGTTCGCTGCGTGTGCCCCATGTGCAACCAGCCCCGCAAGCAGCCCCGCGCCGGCATCGGGACCCTCCTGGACGAGCTGCTGTGAGGCGGCGCCGCGGCTGCATCCCACCCTGCGGGACCCCGCGGGATCCCCCCTGCCCGGGGTCCCTCTGCGGGGATCCGCGGGCGGCGATTCCACCCCCGAGGCCGCGGCTCGGCTCGGGCTTTGTCCTTGTGCGGGCGGTGCTCCCCGTGGAGCCGGAATTCCCGGCGGGAAGCTGAGCCCCGGGCTGCGGGTGGGGGTCCTCTCCCCTCGGACAGGGGTCCGGATCCTCTCCCCCCGGACAGGGAGACCCCCGGGGTCCTGATCCTTTTCCCTCCGGAGGTCCAGATCCTCTCCCCCGGACAGGGAGACCCCCGGGGTCGGGATCCTCTCCTCCGGACAGGGAGACCCCCGGGGTCGGGATCCTCTCCTCCGGACAGGGAGACCCCCCGGGGTCCGGATCCTCTCCCCTCAGATAGGGAGACCCCCGGGAATCCTGATCCTCTCCTCCGGACAGGGAGACCCCCGGGGTCCGGATCCTCTCCCCTCAGACAGGGAGACCCCTGGGGTCGGGATCCTCTCCCCTGGACAAGGAGACCCCCGGGGTCCGGATCCTCTCCCCTCATACAGGGAGACCCCCGGGGTCCGGATCCTCTCCCCCGGATAGGGAGACTCCCGGGGTCTGGATCCTTTTCCCCCCGGAGGTCCGGATCCTCTCCCCCGGACAGGGAGACCCCCGGGAATCCTGATCCTCTCCCCTCAGACAGGGAGACCCCCGGGGTCCGGATCCTCTCCCCCAGATAGGGAGACCCACGGGGTCCAGATCCTCTCCCCCGGACAGGGAGACCCCCAGGGTCCGGATCCTTTCCCCCGGACAGGGAGACCCCCGGGAATCCTGATCCTCTCCCCTCAGACAGGGAGACCCCCGGGGGTCGGGATCCTCTCCCCCCGGACAGGGAGACCCCCGGGGTCCGGATCCTTTTCCCCCCGGACAGGGAGACCCCCCGGGGATCGGGATCCTCTCCCCCGGACAGGGAGACCCCCGGGGGTCGGGATCCTTTCCCCCCGGACAGGGAGACCCCCGGGGTCCGGATCCTCTCCCCCCGGACAGGGAGACCCCCGGGGTCCGGGTTTCTCTGCCCTCAGACAGGGAGACCCCCGGGGTCCGGATCCTTTCCCCCCGGACAGGGAGACCCCCGGGAATCCTGATCCTCTCCCCCGGACAGGGAGACCCACGGGGTCCAGATCCTCTCCCCCGGACAGGGAGACCCCCGGGGTCCGGATCCTCTCCCCCGGACAGGGAGACCCCTGGGGTCCGGATCCTCTCCCCCGGACAGGGAGACCCCCGGGGTCCGGATCCTTTCCCCCCGGACAGGGAGACCCCTTGGGATCGGGATCCTCTCCCCCGGACAGAGAGACCCCCGGGGGTCCTGATCCTCTCCCCCCTGAAAGGGAGACCCCCGGGGTCCGGATCCTCTCCCCCCGGACAGGGAGACCCCTTGGGATCGGGATCCTCTCCCCTGGACAAGGAGACCCCCGGGGTCCGGGTTCCTCTCCCCTCAGACAGGGAGACCCCCGGGGTCCGGATCCTCTCCCCCGGATAGGGAGACTCCCGGGGTCCGGATCCTTTTCCCCCCGGAGGTCCGGATCCTCTCCCCCGGACAGGGAGACCCCCGGGGTCGGGATCCTCTCCCCTGGACAGGGAGACCCCCTGGAGTCCGGATCCTTTTCCCCCCGGACAGGGAGACCCCCGGGGTCGGGATCCTCTTCCCTCAGACAGGGAGACCCCCGGGGGTCGGGATCTCTCCCCCCTTGGTGCACAGAGTTATTTTTGTCCCCCCGGAGCCCCCCGGGGCAGAGGGATTGTACAGTTTGGGGTAAGGACAATGATTAAAGGGATGGTTTCTGCTTTCTGACCCGTGTGAGCTGGGGGTGCTGCAGGGCTGGGCCGGGGACCCCCGGGGGTGCTGAGCCCCCCAAGCACCCGAGCAGGGGACACTGCTGGCCGTGACCCTGTAACGTGGTGACAAACTGCCCAAACCGGCACCAGACTGCCCCAAACGGTGCCCAAATCAGGGCAGAACCCCCCGATCTTCCCAATTTCCCAGCTTTTCACACATCGGAGAGACGGTGACGTCAGTAGTGATGTCACTGACCCCTCCAGGGCCAGGCTGTGCCCGCCTCAGGGTGGACCCCCCCGATTTGCCCATTCCCGGAGATTTATGACACTTCCCGGAGAATGTGACATCAGCAGTGACGTCACAGAGAGCCCAGGGCCGTGCACCCCCCCCTCAGTTTCCTCATTTCCACTGATCGTCCACACGGGAAGGAGGTGACGTGGCGGTGACGTCACAGAGCCGATCACCAGGCGCTCACACGCCATGGGAATGACGTCAGCAGTGACATCATACACCCCATAACATCTTCCTACCGATTGAATTTCGCTGGTTTGGACGTGAGAGAATGACGTAGCAGTGACATCACAGACCCAATCACCAGGCACCTCACACGGCATGTGGATGACATCAGCAGTGACATCATACACCCCATAAATTCTCCCAGCTATTGAATTTCGCTGGTTTTGACGCATGGGAGAGATGTAGCAGTGACGTCACAGTGCCAATCGATCACCAGCACCTCACATGGCGCATGGATGACGTCAGCAATGACATCATACACCTCATAACATCCTCCTAGCTACTGAATTTTGTGGGGTTTGACATGTGGGAATGACCTAGCAGTGACGTCACAAAGGCACTCACCAGGCGCCTCACACATCGAGGGGATAACGTCAGCAGTGACGTCACATTGGCCATAACATCCTCCTGACTGTTGAATTTCACTGGTTTTGGCATGTGGAAATGACGTAACGGTGACATCACAGAGCCAAGACAGCACCTGAAACGGCACCGGGATGACGTCAGCGGCGACGTCATTACACAGTTTCGAGAGTAACCGCGTTTTCTATTCTTGGCACATGGACAGTAAAATGACGTCAGCGGTGACGTCAGGACCCCCCGGCGGTCAGACGGGATTGTGCCATGTCGTAACGCAGGGCGCACACGTCACGCAGCCGCGTGCCGCTCCCATTCATCATTTCCATGAACCGGAAGGATCGCGCTGTCGGCTGCCGCGCCCGGCCCTACCGCCGCGCCACTGCTCTGTCGGTCATGGCGACATCACCGCCCTACTCAGCTTGCCCCGGTTTTTCGTTTATCCCCTCGGAGCCGTTCTTTCCGTGCCTCTCGTTCATGTTTTCTCCGCCCGGTGCCGCCGTTCTGCCGCGCTCCGCCGTCGTAATTAGCAATGCTGATTTATGCACACAAAACCACGCCCTCTCCGCCGTCGGCTTTACGGCAACCGGGAGGTTTTGCGACAGTTCGCGCGCGTGGTGCGGGTGGCGGCGGCGCCGCTGTGACGGGACCGGGGGTGCTCGGGGGTCTGTGAGGGATCCCGGGGGTCTCTGAGGAGATCCCGGGGCTGCTCGGGGGCTTGTGAGGGATCCCGGGGGTCTCTGAGGAGATCCCGGGGCTGCTCGGGGGTCTCAGGTGTCCCGGGGGTCTCTGAGGTGTCCTGGGGATCCCGGGGGTCTCTGGGGTGTCCCGGGGGTCTCTGGGGTGTCCCCGCTCCCCGCGGGACGCCGCTGTCCCGGCGATGTGTCCCTAGCGGGGCTGCAGGGCGGGCAGGGCCCGTGTGAAGCCATGGCCGGCAGCAGCAGCCGCAGCCCGAGCCCGGAGCGGGGCCCCGGCGCCGCCGCCCCCTCGGCCGAGCAGGCGCTGCTGCGGGCCGGGCTGGCGCTGTCGGAGCGGCCCGCGGCGCTGCGGGAGCTGGCCGCGCTGCTGGAGGCGGCGGAGCCGCGCTGGCTGCTGGGCTCGGCGGGCTCGGCGGCGCTGGCCCGGCTGGCCGCGGCGCTGGGCGGGCTGGCGGCTCCGCCGCGCCGGGAGCGGGACGGGGCCGAGCCGCCGGGCCGGGACGCGGCGCTGGCCGCCGCGGCGGAGCGGGCGGAGCGCGTTGGCGCCGCGTTCCTGCTGCTCCTGCGGAAGCTGGAAGATGCCCGCGGCCAGCGGTCGCCGGGAGCGGCGGCGGCGGGGCCCGTTCCGCAGCGGGTGCTGGGACACGCGTTCATCTTTGCTGTCACGCACAAAGACGAGAGGCCCTGGACCACGGCGAGGAGTCGGGCGGTGGCTCAGGAGCTGCTGGAGCGGCTGGTCCGGGCTGCGGACTGCGGGTCCGTGGATGAATTCCTACGGGGAAAGGAGGAGGATGAGGAAGGAAGATTCGGAGTGGTGATGGGGCTCCTGAAGCAGGAGTTAACCAAGTGAGTGGGGAGGGGAGTGTGGCGTGGTTGGAGGGTCTCTGTAGGAAATGCGGGGAAATTCCTGAGGCTCAAGAAATAAGTGTGAAACCAGGAGCTTTCCAAATGGAAGGTGTTGGGGGATGATTGTCAGGATTTGCTGCCAGCTGAGAGCCTCAAGCGGAGGGGAAATGAGCACTGTGTGTTCCCTGAGCTGTTCCTGTCCCTCCAGAGACACCTGGAAGTGTAACCCTGCCTCCAAAGACGTGTTCTCCTGGACTCTGCTGCGTGTCAGCCGGCCCTGGCTGTGCCCACACCTGGAACAGGTCCTGCCCCCCGCGCTGCTCCTCTCCGACGACTTCCAGGAGGAGAACAAAGTGCTGGGCGTGCGCTGCCTGCACCACATCGTCCTCAACGTGGTGAGGGAGGGAGGGCGGGCGTGGAGGCCTCTGCGGCTGTTGTGAGAAGAGAGGGGCAGTCCCAATGTCCTGAGCTGGGAGGGACCCACAGGGATCCGAGTCCCAGCCCTGGCCCTGCACAGACCCCCAACGATCTCATCCGTGGGTGTTTCTTGGAGCTCCGGCAGCCTCGGGGCCGTGCCTGTTCCCTGGGCAGCCTGGGCAGTGCCCAGCACGCTCTGGAGAAAGAACCTGCCCCTAAAATCCAGCCTGACCCTGCCCTGACACAGCTCCAGCCGTTCCCTCGTGGGGGTCGGCTCCTAACTTCTCTTCCTGGTGAATGGCAGGGTTTAAGCTGCATTTCCAGCAGTTCCTCACACTCCCCAGGCTTTGGGAAGGCCGTGGCAGGGTTTAAGCTGCATGTCCTGCAGTTCCTCACACTCCCCAGGCTTTGGGAAGGCCGTGGCAGGGTTTAAGCTGCAGTTCCTCACACTCCCCAGGCTTTGGGAAGGCCGTGCAGGGTTTAAGCTGCGTTTCCTGCAGTTCCTCACACTCCCCAGGCTTTGGGAAGGCCGTGGCAGGGTTTAAGCTGCGTTTCCTGCAGTTCCTCACACTCCCCAGGCTTTGGGTTCCCGTGCTGCCCAGGAGTAACGTGCTGCTCTCTGCTGTTGCAGCCAGGAGCTGATCTGTGTCAGTTCAACAGGGCCCAGGTGGTGTTCCACGCCCTCTACAACCACCTCTACTCACGGGAGGCCCCTCTCATCCAGGTAGGACGGCTGCCCTGGGCTTTGGGGTGCCCTGGGGTGCTGGCAGCCCCTCAGGTTAAGGCAGGAGGCTGAGCCTGTTCCCTGTCACACTCCAGCCAGGCTGTCACCAGCCCGTGGACAAAGTACCTCAGTAGATTTTGGGAAAACACCACAGAGGGAAGAGCTCTTGCCTCCTGCCCTGTTCCGGGTGGGCAGGGGACAGCTTTGGAGCACTCAGTGTGTGGCTGTTGGAACCCAGCACACCCCTCTGGGTGCCCTGGATGGCCCGAGCCCCTGGCAGGGGGCTCTGGGACCCTGGCATGCAGCCAAAGACACACGTGGGGTTTTGATCTGAGCCCGTGGAGCAAATCACCAACTCTGTAGGAAGAATTAAATGTCACAAAGGTTTAGATAGCACAGCAGCAGTGATCACAGGGTGAAGGGACAAATTTTGAGATTTTGTACATGGGGGTTTGGGGCTTTGTCCATGGGGGTCTGAGGCTCCAAGATGGAGGAATCAGGGCGTGCCCTGTCCTTCTTCCTTCTTCTTCCCAGCCTCCATGATTTGGGTGATGTTGGCACTTTCAGACTGGTTTAGAGTGGAAGCTGAGTGTCTGACCAGGTGATAGCTGTGGGAACAGAACTGTAAATACAGTACACGCAGTTTTTAGTACAAAAGACAGCCCTGGCCTCGTGGGAGGGGAGGGTGCCTCTGGCTGAGCTGCTGAACAGATCCCAGCAGGCCGGGCAGAAAATGTTTTAGACAACAATTACTAAACAACCGAGAGCGACAGCCGAAGACTCCTGACTCCTTCTTCGACAGCTGGG
This sequence comes from Motacilla alba alba, assembly GCF_015832195.1. Classification (NCBI taxonomy): domain Eukaryota; kingdom Metazoa; phylum Chordata; class Aves; order Passeriformes; family Motacillidae; genus Motacilla; species Motacilla alba. The sequence goes on from NC_052037.1 coordinate 4,717,026, forward strand.
CTGGGAAAAAGGCTTTCTGACACATCTGGGGGTGCTCCTGATAGCAGAGACTCCAGATGTGGCCACGGGGTCGGGATTTGTTGTGTTCTGGAGAGAACAGGAGCTCACATTCCCCGTCTGTCCCCAAACCAGGCAGTGCTGCTGTGCCTGCTGGACCTGCTGCCCGTCCTGGAGCGATGCCAGCGGCGCCAGGGCCAGGGCAGAGCCACGTCCCCCTGGGACCAGGTGCTGCAGCTGGTGCTGACCCACATGGAGGCCGAGCACCGGCTGGCGCTGCGCAGGGTCTACGCAGGGAGCCTGCCCGCCTTTGTCACCAGGTGAGACAGAAGGGACAGGGGCACCCGGGGCCCTGCCCACCTTCCCCAGGGGGTGGGAGCTGCACCTGGGGCCATGGCCATCTGTCTGAGGGGGTGAGAGCACAGGGATGGGCCCCGGGCTTGGTATCCAAGGATTGGCTCTCTTCTCAGGGTGTGTTTTTGGGATCCAAGGGATCGATCCTCCCTCCTCAGGGTGTGTTTTGGGGATCATGGGGATCTGTCCTCCCTCCTCAGTGTATTTTTGGGATCCAGAGGATCTGTCCTCCCTCCTCAGGGTGTGTTTTTGGGATCCAGGGGATCTGTCCTCCCTCCTCAGGGTGTGTTTTTGGGATCCAGAGGATCTGTCCTCCCTCCTCAGGGTGTGTTTTTATGATCCAAGGGATCTGTCCTCCCTCCTCAGGGTGTGTTTTGGGGATCCAAGGGATCTGTCCTCCCTCCTCAGGGTGTGTTTTTGGGATCCAGGGGATCTATCTGCCCTCCTCAGGGTGTATTTTTGGGATCCAGGGGTTCTGTCCTCCCTCCTCAGTGTGTTTTTGGGATCCAGAGGATCTGTCCTCCCTCCTCAGGGTGTGTTTTTGGGATCCAAGGGATCTATCCTCCCTCCTGAGGGTGTGATTTAATGATCCAAGGGATCGATCCTCCCTCCTCAGGGTGTGTTTTGGGGATGCAGGGGATCTGTCCTCCCTCCTCAGAGTGTATTTTTGGGATCCAGGGGATCTATCCGCCCTCCTCAGTGTATTTTTGGGATCCAGAGGATCTGTCCTCCCTCCTCAGGGTGTGTTTTTATGATCCAAGGGATCTGTCCTCCCTCCTCAGGGTGTGTTTTTGGGATCCAAGGGATCGATCCTCCCTCCTCAGGGTGTGTTTTGGGATCCAGGGGATCTGTCCTCCCTCCTCAGGGTGTGATTTTATGATCCAAGGGATCTATCCTCCCTCCTCAGTGTGTTTTTGGGATCCAGGGGATCTGTCCTCCCTCCTCAGTGTGGTTTTGGGATCCAGGGGATCTGTCCTCCCCCCTCAGGGTGTATTTTTGGGATCCAGGGGATCTGTCCTCCCTCCTCAGAGTGTGTTTGTGCCACCAGACTCGGCATCCACATCGTGAGGCACCTGAAGAGGCTGGAGCGAGTCATCCTGGGCTACCTGGAGGTCTCTGATGGGCCTGGGGAAGAGGCCAGACTGGGAATCCTGGAGACGCTGCAGTGCACCATAGAGCACGCCTGGCCCAGGTACCTCTCGGGGGGATTACACACAGAAAAGCTGTCCTGGAGGCCTGTCCTGAGGTGAACGTAGCATTCCTATCCTGAATGTTCCCACTTGAAGACCCAAAGTTACTTTTTCTTGAGGAAAAGCCCTGAAATCCTGAGGGAAAATTGTCCCAGGAAGTACTCACTGGCATTATTGAAAAACATGGCTCCAAAATTAAGCTGGGTCCTCATTTTGACCCAACTTGTGCTGCTCTAAAAGCATCAATTAAACCAACGTGCAGTAAACCCTGTGCTGTGCACTGCCAGCCTCCCCAGCACCATCCCGAGGCTCCTGCCTGTGCAGGGCTGTCCTGGCAGCAATGCTGCCCCACAGCAGCCCCAGCCTGTGCTGTCCCTGCCTGGGCAAGGTTTGGGACGAGCTGTTTCCCTTGCAGGATGCCCTGCAGGCTGCCCGTGCTCCTCAAGGCCCTGCTGAGGCTGCTCTGGGACGTTCACACGGAGCGGGGCCCGACCCCTGAACCCATCAGGGCTGCACTGATGCACCGGGCCACCCAGTGCCTCATCCTGCTGGATCGCTGCTGCCAGGGCCGGGTGAAGGTGAGTCAGGGCTCCCTGCTGCCTGCCAGGACTGGGTGAAGGTCAGTCAGGGCTCCCTGCTGCTGCCAGGGCTGGGTGAAGGTCAGTCAGGGCTCCCTACTGCCTGCCAGGGCTGGGTGAAGGTCAGTGAGGGCTCCCTGCTGCCTGCCAGGGCTGGGTGAAGGTGAGCCAGGGCTCCCTGCTGTCTGCCAGGGCTTCTTACTGCCTGCCAGGGCTCCCTGCTGCCTGCCAAGCCTGGGTGAAAGTCAGTCAGGGCTCCCCTGCTGCCTGCGCGGGCCGGGTGAAGGTCAGTCAGGGCTCCCTGCTGCTGCCAGGGCTGGGTGAAGGTCAGTCAGGGCTCCCTGCTGCCTTCCAGGTCTGGGTGAAGGTCAGTCAGGGCTCCCTGCTGCCTGCCAGGGCTGGGTCAAGGTGAGCCAGGGCTCCCTGCTGCCTGCCAGGGCTTCTTACTGGCTGCCAGGACCGGGTGAAGGTCAGTCAGGGCTTCTTACTGGCTGCCAGGGCTCCCTGCTGCCTGCCAGGGCCGGGTCAAGGTCAGTGAGGGCTCCCTGCAGCCTTCCAAGGCTGGGTCAAGGTGAGCCAGGGCTCCCTGCTGCCTTCCAGGGCCGGGTGAAGGTGAGCCAGGGCTCCCTGCTGCCTGCCAGGGCCCCCTTCCCTCTCAGCCCAGCAGGAGTTTGGGTTCTCCCCTCCCCAGCAGCAGTGACTGGGTGGCTGTTGGTGGCTCAGTCTGCGCTGTGCTCCCCCAGAGGCCTGGGGAGGGTGGGTGACACCATCACGGGGTGCCAGGGCACTGGCAGTGCTGCTCTGCTCCCTGCAGGTGCTGCTGGCAGGGGTGCACAGCAGCTGTGAGGAGCAGCGGCTGCGGGAGTGCCTCAGGAAGGTGCAGGAGAGCACCTGAGGAGCCTGACACTGCTCATCCCCTTTTGTACAATAAAACTGTTGTGTTTATTTAAAGTTCTGTCGTTCTTGTCCCACCTGTGAGCCCGACACCTCCCCCAGCCACAGCTGAGGTTGCTGCAGCCTTACAGGGAGCAGCAGAGCCCCCCAGGCCAGGGCCCTTCCTGGAGCAGAGGCTGGGCTCAGCTTCTTGAGGTTGCAGAGGAGGTGGGAGATGTTCCTTTGAGCCGGGCTTCACCCACTTGTACAAACTCACTGCAATTGCCTGGGCTCGGGACACAAACCCCAGAAACCACGTGGAGTATCAAAGCAGGAGCTCTGAGGGTCCTGTGAGGGGTGGGAGGTGGGTGACAGATGCTGGAGTCACACGCTGGTGCCACATCTGGAGTTCTGTCAGTCAGTACAAACGGGGTCAGGAGGGCTCAGGCTGCCTTTGTCTTGGTGCTGGGCTCTGTTTCCTCTTCGTACTCGATCTCGATGTAGGGACGTTTCCTCCTGGCTGGGCCCTTCAGGGGCGTTTTCCCTTTAGATTTGGACTGGGAGGCTTTCTTCTCTACTTCTTCCTCCTCTTCCTGCTCCTCTTCACTGCTTGTCTCCAGCTTATCCATGTCCTGAGGCAGAAACGAGTGAGCAGAGTGATGTCAGAGCAGGCTGGGTAACTAAACCTCCTCCTTCCCCAGAATCACCTCGTAACCATGCCACTCCACAATCCCTGGCTCCAGAGGAGCTGGGCTGGGCTCCCACTGTACAGTTCTCCTCCACAGCTGATTTTGCTGCCTCTTACCCATCCCCAGAGACACCCGAGGGTGGAGGTGCCCGTGCAGCTCAGCCTCAGTTTGTACCTGGTGCTTCACCCACCTCAAAGTCGCTGAGCTCGCTGTCCTCTGCTTCCACAAACTCCCTTTTCTCCACGTCCTGCAAGGAACAGAGGCAGGGACTGAGCACAGCAGTGGCACTGAGAGCCACCAAGGCCACCACAAGGTTTTTCTGAGCTGTCCTGAGTTGTTCTGAGCCCAGCTCAGCACCAGGGCAGGGCTGGAAGCTTTACCTCATCGTCATCGTCATCTTCCTCCCTCTCTGCATCCGACTCGCTCTCGCTCTCTGCATCTTGCTGTTGGAGGGCCTTGTCAAAGGCGTGGATGGGGAAGTTGTAAATGTCTCCATACTGAAAGGAAAATTGGGATTTTCCGTAAGCCACAGGAGGAAGATGCACTTTGGGCTGGGGGGGCACCGACAGCCTGCACGGGGCAGCATCAGACTGAGATGTGGATCAGCCCCTTCCCAACTCTGAGCCCACACTCCTGCACAGGACAGGGGAGCCCTCGTGTTTTGGGGCTCCCTGTGTTTTGGGGACCCCTCGTGTTTTGTGGCTCCCTGTACAGAACAGGAGGGAAGCTCTTGTGTTTTGGGGCTCCCTGTGCACAGAACAGGACAGGAGCCCTTGTATTTTGGGGCTGCCAGTGCACTGGAGGAGAGCCATTGTGTTTTGGGGCTCCCTGTGCACAGAAGAGGAGGGCAGCCCTCGTGTTTTGGGGACCCGTCATGTTTTGGGGCTCCCTGTGCACAGAACAGGAGGGGAGCCCTTGTGTTTTGGGGCTCCCTGCACAGAACAGGAGGGGAGCCCTTGTGTTTTGGGGCTGCCAGTGCACTGGAGGAGAGCCATTGTGTTTTGGGGCTCCCTGTGCACAGAAGAGGAGGGCAGCCCTCGTGTTTTGGGGACCCCTCATGTTTTGGGGCTCCCTGTGCACAGAAGAGGAGGGCAGCCCCCGTGTTTTGGGGCTCCCTGTGTTTTGGGGCTCCCTGTGCACAGAAGAGGAGGGCAGCCCTCATGTTTTGGGGCTCCCTGTGCACAGAAGAGGAGGGCAGCCCCCGTGTTTTGGGGCTCCCTGTGTTTTGGGGCTCCCTGTGTTTTGGGGAGCCAGGCAGCCGCACTCCCCAGGGCAGCTCACACCGTGAGCTCCGTGCGACCCTCACCGTGTCCTGCTTCAGCCTCTCCAGCAGCTCCTTCTCGATGGCGTTGTCCAGCTGGGCAGCGATCAGGGCTTTCTCCTAGGGAACACAGAGCAGCCGTGTGAGGCCCGGGGGCAGGGGGACAGCAGCGGTGGCACCAGGTGACACGGGGCACTCGTTACCTCCCGCCTGTTCTCGCGCCTCTCGATCTTCCTGCGCAGCGGGACGAGCTTCCTCCTGCAGGGAACAGGCACGGGGAATGTCACAGCCCCTGGCAGGCAGAAGAGCCAGCAGCTGCGGCATCCCAAACGTGGGGAACCTCCTGAGGTGTGGGTGCCTCCGGGTAAGAAAGATCTAAAGGTGCTAGAGAGCGTCCAAAGGATGGGGAAGGGTCTGGAGGGGCCACAGGAGGAGCAGCTCCTCCCGAGGGGCAGCTCTGATCTCGGCTCTCCGTGACAGGGAGTGGCTGGAGCTGTGGCAGGGCAGGCTCAGGTTGGATTTTAGGGGAAGATTCTTCCCCCAGAGGGTGCTGGGCACAGCCCCGAGACAGACACCGCTCCCAGGGATGCACAGGTGGGCTTCTTGAGGGGTCTGTGCAGGGCCAGGAGTTGGGATTGATGATCCCTGTGGGTCCCTTCAGCTCAGGACATTCCCTCAGTGATTTACACACTGGATCCCTGCAGCCAGGGATGCACAGGTGGGGATGTTGGGGGGTCTGTGCAGGGCCAGGAGTTGGGATCAATGTCCCCTGTGGGTCCCCCCAGCTCAGGACACTCCCTCAGTGATTTACACACTGGATCCCTGCAGCCAGGGATGCACAGGAGTTGGGATTGATGATCCCTGTGGGTCCCCCCAGCTCAGGACATTCCCTCAGAGCATTTACACACTGGATCCCTGCAGCCAGGGATGCACAGGAGTTGGGATCAATGTCCCCTGTGGGTCCCCCCAGCTCAGGACACTCCCTCAGTGATTTACACACTGGATTCCTGCAGCCAGGGATGCACAGGAGTTGGGATCAATGTCCCCTGTGGGTCCCCCCAGCTCAGGACATTCCCTCAGAGCATTTACACACTGCATTCCTGCAGTCAGGGATGCACAGGAGTTGGGATCAATGTCCCCTGTGGGTCCCCCCAGCTCAGGACATTCCCTCAGTGATTTACACACTGGATCCCTGCAGCCAGGGATGCACAGGTGGGGATGTTGGGGGGTCTGTGCAGGGCCAGGAGTTGGGATCAATGTCCCCTGTGGGTCCCCCCAGCTCAGGACATTCCCTCAGTGATTTACACACTGGATCCCTGCAGCCAGGGATGCACAGGAGTTGGGATTGATGATCCCTGTGGGTCCCTCCAGCTCAGGACATTCCCTCAGAGCATTTACACACTGGATCCCTGCAGCCAGGGATGCACAGGAGTTGGGATCAATGTCCCCTGTGGGTCCCCCCAGCTCAGGACACTCCCTCAGTGATTTACACACTGGATCCCTGCAGCCAGGGATGCACAGGAGTTGGGATCAATGTCCCCTGTGGGTCCCTCCAGCTCAGGACATTCCCTCAGTGATTTACACACTGGATCCCTGCAGCCAGGGATGCACAGGAGTTGGGATTGATGATCCCTGTGGGTCCCTCCAGCTCAGGACATTCCCTCAGAGCATTTACACACTGCATTCCTGCAGTCAGGGATGCACAGGAGTTGGGATCAATGTCCCCTGTGGGTCCCTCCAGCTCAGGACACTCCCTCAGTGATTTACACACTGGATCCCTGCAGCCAGGGATGCACAGGTGGGGATGTTGGGGGGTCTGTGCAGGGCCAGGAGTTGGGATCAATGTCCCCTGTGGGTCCCCCCAGCTCAGGACATTCCCTCAGTGATTTACACACTGGATCCCTGCAGCCAGGGATGCACAGGAGTTGGGATCAATGTCCCCTTTGTGTCCCTCCAGCTCAGGACATTCCCTCAGTGATTTACACACTGGATCCCTGCAGCCAGGGATGCACAGGTGGGGATGTTGGGGGGTCTGTGCAGGGCCAGGAGTTGGGATCAATGTCCCCTGTGGGTCCCCCCAGTTCAGGACATTCCCTCAGTGATTTACACACTGCATTCCTGCAGCTCATCCATGTCAGATCCATCTCAACCCCTCAACCAGCTCCATGTCCCAGCAGCACCAGCGGCTCAGGAGAGGGGCAGTGGCTCCAGAAGCCACCAGAGGTCACTCCCATGGTCACGCCCGTGTCCCTTACTGTCTCTTGAGGGTCAGCTTGCGGATGCGGATCAGGTACTGCGTGATCTTGGTGAACCTCTGCTTGCACTTGTGCCGGATGAAGCGGGGCCAGTAGATGAGGTTCTCGTCGATCTCCTCCAGAGCCTTCTCGTAGTTCTTGCTCAGCAGCACCTGCGGGGACAGGGGAAGGGCTGGGTGACAGAGCAGGACAAAAAAGGGACCTTTGGGAAGGGCTGCAGGGCCCCAGAGTCACGGAATCATCAAGGAAAAGTTGTCCAAGGTGGTCCCCACTTTGTCCCCAGCCCCGAGTGCCACCCCCAGCCTTCCCTGGACACCTCCAGGATGGGCATCCCAGACCTCCCTGGGCAGCTCCATGCCTGAGCAGCCTTTCCATGGAGAAACTCCTGCTGCTGTTCACCCTGTCCCTCCCCTGGAACAGCCTCCCTGCCCTCTGTGGGGACACCAGGGCCGCTGTCCCTGCCGTGTCCCCGAGCTCACCCGCTCCCAGAGGCGCCGGGGAAACGCCGCCCGCTCGATGGTCTTCATGTAGAGATAACAGCGACCTGGGAAGGGGAAACAACGGGGAACGAACCCCCTGAGCCCCTCCCCAGAGCCAGGCTGCCCTCAGGCAGTGCCACCCACCCCTCCGTGCCCACTGCATCCCAGAACCATCCCGGCTGGAAAAGGTTTCCAAGAACAAATCCAACCTTTGATCCCCAGTGCCACACCCAGCCATTCCCATGGCACCTCCAGGGATGGGGACTCCAAACCCCCCCGGGGGCCCCTTCCAAGGCCTGAACCCCTCTCCCTTCAGGAGTCCCCGCTCCCACCTTTCTCCTCCCGGACCGTGGCGTACTGGCTGTTGGCCAGCGGGCAGGAGGAGCGGTTGCACAGCCCTGTCAGGTTGTACTCGTTCCGGCAGAAATTCTGCGTTTTGGTGCTGCAAAAAACGGGACAGGGAATTCACGAGGGGAGGGCAGGAAGACCCCACCGCTCCCGCAGCTCACCCCATCCTCTGGGACTCTCTCGTGTGGCCGTGGTAGCACAGAGGGGACACTTTAGGGGGTACCCGAGCATGTCCCTCCCGCTCCTGTCCCTGCTGGATCCCCCAGAGCCCCCCTGGGCTCAGCCCATCCTGTCCCCCAAACTCACGTCATCTTGTAGGAGCAGAACTGCCTGTTCCCCAGCATGCTCCAGACAACCTGCGGGGGGGACAAACAGCGGGTGACACACCGCGACACCCCTCACCCGCATGTCCCCGCCGGCTCCGGCAGCTGCGGGGCGGCTCCGGCGGGGGAGACCCCACAAACATTGGGGTTTTTTGGTGCCCCCGGCAGGGAGAGCGCGGCGCCCCAAGAAGAGCAGCCACAGCACATGTGCTGCTGCCAAGTCCCCATTCCCGCCCCCGGTGCCCCCGGAGCCACAGCCGCGCTGGGGACACAGCGGGGACACCCGGCCACGTGCGGCGGCGCACGGCTGGGCCCGGCGGCGCGGCGGGCGTTTGACACGGGGCCGAAAGAAGGGTCGGACTCACATCGTCCGAATGCATGGCGGCGGTGACAGAGGTGGCGGCGGTGACACAGACGGCGGTGGCGGTGACAGCGGCGGCGGTGACAGCGAGCACTGACGGGGCTGGGAGCGCCGGCCGCGCGGTCTAGGGCGCCGCCATTACAGGAAGGGGCGGGGCGCGCGAAGTCTCGCGAGAGCGGCGGCCCTGAGGGCGGGGGAAGGAGGGAGGGCCGCGCTGTCATGGCGGCCGCGCCCCCTCAGGGCGGACATCACACAGTGCCTCGCTCAAACACACGCTGAGGGGCCCCGAACGATGTGTTTGGAGCAGGTTAAATCTGCACTCTGCCACAGTGGGAGAAAATGCAGATTCCCTGCCAAGCTCTTCCCTCAGAGCTTGTGAGACCCCCCCCCCCTCGGCTGCAGCCCCTGACAAAGCCACATTAAATACAGTGATCTAACTGGCTTTGTTGCGTCTAAACCTTATTCCCACCTCAATTTCTTTAGAGCTCTTCAAACGAATAAATTCATTTAATGCATGTTGGGAAGGACACACGAGCAGCACAGACATAGCGCAATACATCAGACTACACCACAACACAAGCGAAGGGTTTTTAGTGTCCTCAGAGGAGCGGTGACATTGCAGTGACGTCTTCACTATAGGCTGAGTCCCACAGTGGCTTCACGGAATGGATGGAGCCTCCAAATCCTGGAGTAGAGGTTGGAGATTCACGAGTCTGGGGCAGGCTAAGCTGGCAGCGGCTGCCCTCACATCCGTGTTCTGTGACCGGAATTCTAATTCCAAAGCAGGACACGCATTCCTTGGCTATTCCACGTTTTCTGCCTCCCCGTCGCTCTCCTCCGTGAGGGGCGATTCCCGCTGGGATTCCTTCGGGGTGTAGCTTTTGGGTTTCATGGCGCACTCCTGGCCCAGGATGGCCTGGGTGAAGCAGAAATCATGTTTTATTAAAAGTAACGATTACTTTGAACAGTTAACAGGAGTGTTATCGCATTGGGAAAAAGCCAAAGCCGACTTTTCCCCAGGGAATACAAGCTGTGAGTGCAAGGAAGGACCCTCTAAGCTCCCCTGCTTTTATCTCAGCTTTTTTGTCCATTTTTGAGGGGCCCAACAGGGAAGACGCAACCCCCTGGCATATCTATTCTCAATTCCCTCAGATCCCTGGGACGCGGAACCCCAGCAGAGCATCCCTGACTGACCATCTTCTCCTCCGCGGCCGGGGGGCTGCGCAGGAGCCAGCAGAGCGGCGCGTAGGCCACGTTCAGCACGCCCGCCATCGCCATCAGCCAGGGGAAGCCCAGCGCCCGCACAATCGCCCCGCCCGCCGACGGACCTGCACATTTTTGTCAAAAAAACAGCGGCAGAACTGCAGGGAGGTGCACCCCGAGCAGCTGCACGGCGAGCAAAAGCTCTCCTACCGACGGCAAAGCCCGTGCAGAAGGCCACGTCGGCGATGGCGTAGACGGTGCCGTAGGCCGAGGTGTGGCGCAGGTCCACCAGGTAGGCCATGATGGGCATCATGGAGGAGTCCACCATTCCTGCCCGGGGCGTGAGGGGCTCTCCTCAGTCCCCCTGCCCCGGGGGAGCTGCCCCGGAGCAGCCACAGCACCCCCAGCTTACCTATGGCAAAGCCCAGGCCGGCGTTGGGGCCGATCAGCCCGTAAATGTTGGTGGCCAGAGGGACCTGGGGAGGAGAGAGAGGAGGTGTGAGGCCAGGGGAGCTGTGGGATTGGGGAAGGTGGGACACAGGCCGTGGAATGGTGGAATGGGACCTTAAAGCTCTTTCTGTCCCACCCCTGCCATGGGCAGGGACAGCTTCCACTGTCCCAGGGTGTTCCAGCCTGGCCTTGGGCACTTCCAGGGATCCAGGGCAGCCACAGCTCCTCTGGGATATTACACACTTCTAATTAACTAGACACTTGTAGTTTTAGTGTTATTACTTAATTTTGGAAGGGTTTTTAATGGGTTTAGGTTAAATGTAGTGTTCTCTTGGGAGTTAGAGTTTGTTAGTATAGAGAGTTTAAAATTTTTAGTATTTAGAACTTTAACACCTTCCCAGCCCCTCACCATCCTCACAGGGAGGAATTCCTTCCCAATATCCCCTCTAACCCTGCCCTGTGTCACTTTGAAGCCATTTCCCCTCGTCCTGTCCCTCCATGCCTTGTGAATCCTCTCTCCCCGTCCTCCCTGCAGGCTCCCCTCAGATCCTGGCCAGCCACAGGTCACCCCACAGCCCTTCCCAGGCTGAACAATCCCAAATCTCAGCCTGAAGCTCTGGAAATCTGCAAAACCCATCCAGGGGTGCAAGCCCTGAGCATTTGCTGTGCCAGCAGGGTGAAAACGCCGGCGGATTCCCCAGCAGGGACACCTGGGATCCCCCGTGGGGCAGGGCTGTGGGGATCCCACCTCGGATTCCCTCGGATTCCCCCGTGCTACTCACACAGAGGAGGCTGATTCCCACCACGGCCATTCCAATCATGGAGCACAGCCACCTGCAACGTGAGCGCAGGGCAGGAGACCTCAGCCTCGAGCAGAACATGCTGAAATTTGGCCTGGGCTGAGCCCAGATCTTGAATGTCCCACTTGCCTGCCCATCCTGTTGGCCAGAATCCCAAAGAGGTTGGTGCCAATGAGGTAGGAGATGCTGGCAGGCAGGAACGCCATCCCTGGGAGACAGAAAGGATTTTAAAGTGTCTTGTGCCCAAGAAAACACAGATTTGCACAACTTTTCACTCCCCAGCAGCCTCATCTGGAGAATATCATGAGCTAGGCCAGGCACGTGAACATCTCCTGTCACAATTTCTCCCTCTTCCGCCTTTCCACCTTTTCCCTCACTCAATAAAGAGGAATAAAGCTGCTTAAGTGAAAAGCTGGGGGATCATTATGTAGCTCACAATTAAATATTTGCTCTCCCTGCTGCTTTACCACTTGTTTATTTTTCATATCCTCTCCTGCTGACAATAAATAAAAGTGATCAGCTGCATTTCCCTGGGACAGCTTCCTTATTGGAGCACGCTGATTTGTGTTTAATTTCCTCTCCTCTAACGGTACACAACGTGGTTAATCCTGCAGGTTTAGCCCGAGCCCTTCTGGGTTATTTTCCCAGAATTATGGGAGAAAGAGACAAAATAAAGAAGCCCCTTGAGCTTAGAACAGCTCGTGAGAGGGAGGTGTTGAATCCTGAATCCAAACTGCTCTCAAATCTCCGGTACCTGAACATCTTAGGGAATATATTTGGGATTTTCTTCTGTTAAATCACTTTGAGGTGACTTTGAGAAAATCCCAAATATATCCCCTAAGATGTTCAGGTTCATTTCCCGTGGCGACAGGGGAGCCCTGAGTGCTTTTTCCCTGGGTTCTGCCCCTTCTCCCGGTGCCAGGATCCCTGGGGTGCCGCTTTCCCCTCGCCCCTCCTCGCTCCAGAGGAGCTTTCAGTGCCCGCTGTCACCGAGGATAACTCGATCAGGAGCAATTCCTGCTCGCAGCCTGCAATCCAATTTGGGATCTAAGTGCAGCCCGGGGCACCCCCGGGGTGATTCCTGCCCCGCCTGGGTTTTATCAGCGTTTCTGGCTCTTTCTGCAGCGAGCACAGGCGCTGTTATCTCCCACTTTCCAGGCAGCTGGCAATCAGCAGAGCCCATCCTGGCCTGCTGGGGTGCTGGGCACGGCCTCAGCCCCTGAGTGGATATATCTGTCCTAAAATATTGGAAAATTTCCATGTCTCATGGTTTTTGCCTTTGGAATACAAGGTAAGATGTCATTTTTTTTTCTTTTGCATTAGTATTGATCATCATTATTTTAGGAGTAATCAGCCTAAGATAAACTTTCTGTCAGTTGAAGCAGGCCTAAGGTTGGGATAGTCGCAGAGCTTCTCAAGAACTGGCCAAACAGAATTCACGTGGAGTCTTGGCCGAGGTATCTACAAATCAGATGCATGAAAAATGCAGAAAAGCTGTCTTTGCAGCTTACAATTCCTTTGCTTATGAGAATATTCCTTTAAAAATCAATTTCTGTGTTATAGCAATGTAAGAGTTTCTCACACTACTCGCATGTGACGAGGATGCCATGCCAGTGTTGCTTGCCATGGAAAGCAGTTAACTCATAAAGAATATCTGATTTTAGGTCAATGGCAAAGAACAGGCATTACAGCCATTATCATCCCAAATGGGTTCCCATCGATTCCAAGTGGATTTTATAGTAATCTGAAGAGCTGCCCATTCTGTGCCCTGCACAAGATGGTGTCAGCTGCTTTAATTTGCCTTTTGTGTCAGTAATTGGTGCTGAGGGTCCTTCCCCCACCATCACCGTGGGTCTCTGGCTGATTGGTTTTGTTTGTGTGCTTCCCTCCTGCAGCAGCTGCCAGCAGCTGAGGCTCACTGCCTGCCTCAGCTAACTGCCAGTGCTGGCTGTCGTGAATGAAATCAATTTGAGTGAAATAACACTGGAACTTTTCGGGATAAAGCAGTTAATTAAATTGTGAAGTGCGTGTGTAAAGTCAGATGTTGTTAACACAAGTAACTAATTGTAACTGGTTGTATGAGAAACCAACACTGTTGTGTATTTATGGAGGGGGAGTGGAACCCGAGAGAAGATAAGGTGGCAATCACTGGAAGATGACAAGGAACTTCCTAGAAGCATTACCTCATGGAGCACAGCCTTAGCTCGGGCCAAGACTGGAGGAAGAATCAACCAATGAAAAGAGAATACCAAAATGACTGGTTCAGAACGATCCAAGCTATGAACCAGCCGAGGACAGAAAGAACGGGCCTGTCACAATCACAACGCGGATCCTGAGCGCCCCAATCAGCTGAGTGAGGGGCTCTGGAAAGCCTGAGGTGCCAGACACCCAACTCTTTCCTCCTGAGCACCCCAATCAGCTGAGCTGAGGGGCGCTGAAAGGCTTGAGGTGCCAGACACCCAGCTCTTTCCTCCTGAGTGCCCCAATCAGCTGAGCTGAGGTGCCCTGAAAGGCTTGAGGTGCCAGACACCCAACTCTTTCCTCCTGAGCGCCCCAATCAGCTGAGCTGAGGTGCCCTGAAAGGCTTGAGGTGCCAGACACCCAGCTCTTTCCTCCTGAGCGCCCCAATCAGCTGAGCTGAGGGTCTCCGGGAGGCCTGAGGGGCTCTGGAAGGCCTGAGGGTCTCTGGGAGGCCTGAGGTGCCAGACACCCAGCTCTTTCCTCCTGAGCGCCCCAATCAGCTGAGCTGAGGGGCTCTGGGAGGCCTGAGGGTCTCTGGAAGGCCTGAGGGGCTCTGGAAGGCCTGAGGTGCCAGACACCCCGGTCTTTCCTGGAGCCGGTTTCCCTGGAAGCAGCCCTGTATTACAGTTACCAGTTACTGAGCTGTTGATTCAAGTCTCTGCCTTATCCAGGGGCTTTGCTTCCAGTTGTTCTGTTTTACAATAAACAGGCTTATCTTTTTTAATGCAACAAGCCTCTTCTTTTTTTAAAGAAATGTAATTTTTTTTGAGCCTGTTCACAACAGTGGCTGCAGCCTGAGTGACTGGGGCAGCTGCTGATTTATCTCCCAGCCCCTGCCCCTGTCTGCTGCCCTACAGAATCTAGCCGTGTGCCATAACCAGGGCCCAGCTCACTGCAGTGAGCTTTTTCTCTTTAGAGTCATCATGGCACTTCTCTTTTGGGTATTTCCCCACCTCAGCTGGGTTCTGAATTTGTTCACGTGGAAAATCCCGGTCTACAGGGTCAGGAAATTCCTTCAGGGTTTGGCCCATTTTCCCATTTCCCACCCTACTCAGGATTTTCCACGCCCGGGTCTACTCCTGGCTCAGGGGTCTCATCAGCCCCTCTGGACATCTCAGCCCTCATTCTGGAGAAGCTGCAGACTGCAGAGGAAGCTCACCAGGTTAAACACCAGCAAGATGGACTCTGACATTCAGGGGAAACTGAGCATTCTCAAAAAGTGACATAACAGATTCAGAGGAGGAGAGGAGAGGAGAGGAGAGGAGAGGAGAGGAGAGGAGAGGAGAGGAGAGGAGAGGAGAGGAGAGGAAAGGAAAGGAAAGGAAAGGAAAGGAAAGGAAAGGAAAGGAAAGGAAAGGAAAGGAAAGGAAAGGAAAGGAAAGGAAAGGAAAGGAAAGGAAAGGAAAAGGAAAGGAAAGGAAAGGAAAGGAAAGGAAAGGAAAGGAAAGGAAAGGAAAGGAAAGGAAAGGAAAGGAAAGGAAAGGAAAGGAAAGGAAAGGAAAGGAAAGGAAAGGAAAGGAAAGGAAAAGGGAAAAGGAAGGAAGGAAAAGGGAAAAGGAAAAGGAAAAAGGAAAAGGGAAAAGGAAGGAAAAAGGCAAGGCTCATTCCCTGCTCCTCCTCTAGCAAACGGGGTGCAATTACTAATAAATTTTGCCACCTCCCCACCCTGTCATTGCTCTGCTGGGCAGCAAACCCCACACCATGTTTTCAATAACAGAGCAGAGCAGCCACCACTGAGGACATTTCCAGCTGGGATTGGAGCCGTGCCCAGCCTGGGACCGCTCGCTGTGTGGGCAGCAGGGCAGATGTTTCCTTCTTTTTTTGGAGCGATAGAAAAGATGATTCAACCCCTCCTGCAGTGCCCAGGCAGGTCCCTGGAAGTGTCCAAGGACGTGGCACTCAGTGTCAGGGCTGGGATCAGTCACAGGCTGGGCTCGATGGCCCTTGGAGGGTTTTTCTGGGGTTCTGACCTCTCTGGAGCTCGGGGAGGAGGCTGCAGAGAACGGGACCTACCGAGCTGCCACTGCGGGGAGCACATGGTCTGCAGCATCCAGATGGGCAGCGTGGGCTCCAGCATGGCCACACCCATGTTGGACAAGCAGAGGGCTCCTGCAAAAGGGAGAAAGGGGAGGAAAGCTCTGGTTTAGCCCCCTTTTGCTGCTGTCTCAAGCAGGCGTGAGGGAATCTTTAAGCAGGGGACAAATTTAAGGCTCCACCTTTACCTGCAGCCACCAGGATGTAGGGGTCTCGCAGCAGGGTGGACATCGGGGTGGCTTTGGTGCTCTGCAGAGGGCGTGACATGGGCTGGGGGCTGTGCGTGCCCTCAGCTGGCCCCTGGCACAGCCCCCAGCCCCGGGCAGTGCCCACCTCCAACAGCCCGCACCGTGCTCACCTCCGGGGAGATCCGCGAGGGCTGCAGGATGCACAGCTGCAGAGCTGGGGACAGAACACCGCTGGGGCTCCTCCCTGCAGCACCACTCCTTCCTTCCTTCCTTCCTTCCTTCCTTCCTTCCTTCCTTCCTTCCTTCCTTCCTTCCTTCCTTCCTTCCTTCCTTCCTTCCTTCCACCCCTTCCTTCCTTCCTTCCTTCCTTCCTTCCTTCCTTCCTTCCTTCCTTCCTTCCTTCCTTCCTTCCTTCCTTCCTTCCTTCCTTCCTTCCTTCCTTCCTTCCTTCCTTCCTTCCTTCCTTCCTTCCTTCCTTCCTTCCTTCCTTCCTTCCCTTCCTTCCTTCCGACCCTTCTGACTCTTCCTTCCTTCCTTCCTTCCTTCCTTCCTTCCTTCCTTCCTTCCTTCCTTCCTTCCTTCCTTCCGCCCCTTCCTTCCTTCCTTCCTTCCTTCCTTCCTTCCTTCCTTCCTTCCGCCCCTTCCTTCCTTCCTTCCTTCCTTCCTTCCTTCCTTCCTTCCTTCCTTCCTTCCTTCCTTCCTTCCTTCCTTCCTTCCTTCCTTCCGCCCCTTCCTTCCGCCCCTTCCTTCCGCCCCTTCCTTCCGCCCCTTCCTTCCTTCCTTCCAGGACCTGCTTGGAGCAGGCAAGGCGGGAGGGAGGGAGCCCCAAAACCGCCCGCAGAGGTTTGGAAGGGATTTGTCAGGCCCTGAATGCTCCCATGGGGCTGCCAGCTGGGGAGCTGGAGCGCGACAGGGTTGGGATGAGGAGCAGAAAAGGGTTAAAGCAGGAAGGTTGACAGGCACCAGGCCCGTGTTTCATTTCCAGCGGCTCTCACACGCTTCATTAGGGATATCTCGCTTTACAGCCAGAGCAGGACGGTAACTGGGGCTGTAATTTAATCAGCTCCCTGCTTCCCACTGCAAATGCAGCTCCTGCCGGCTGGAACTTTGCTGTGGCGCTCGGGAAGCTCCCGTGGCCTCTGTCTGGGAGCAAGAGCAAGGTGCCACGTCTGCTGGCAAAGCCTGACTCCTTCGTGGCAGCAGGAGGCTGCGGACAAGGGCGCCGTGCCAAAGAATTCACAGCTCAGAGAGCCTCACTGAACGGGCTGTTGGAGCCATCAGAGCAATCAGGGGGTTATTTCGTTATTTAGTAATGAGGGGCTCATTCCTGCTCTGTTGTTGTGTCAATCATCCGGAGATGGCAAAAATAGGATTTAATATTCATTGCATGATGATGATGGAATAACCGGTGCTGCTGGTGTCACCCACCCGTGTTGGTGTGCCCTTCCTCCCCACACCCACATTTCAGTCATTTCCTTCATTTCCAGGGCTCAGCCCTTTGGTTTCTCACCTCCATCCAGGAGGGCGAGGCAGGCCAGGACCAGGAAGGGCGACGCTTTCCCCACGAATTCGTACATGATGCTGCCGAAGGGTGCCCCGACTGCGAGGGCAGGGCTGGGTCACACCCTGGCAGTGCCACCGTGCCCAGAGCCTGGCAGTGCCACTGTGCCCAGAGCCTGGGGCTGCTCTGAGTCCCTGCTGGGTGTTTGGGGAGGTGTCAGTCCCACAGGCAGTGCCAGGGAGGTGACAGGGGAAGGAGGGGAGCACCCAGCCCATGGAGGGGGCAGAGGGAGGGAGAGGAGCACCCAGCAGTGCCCATGGAGGGGGCAGGGAGCACCCAGCAGTGCCCAGGGAAGGGGCAGGGGGAGGGAGGGGAGCACGCAGCCCACGGAAGGTGGCATTGCAGCAACAGGTGACGTTGTGGCCGTGTCCCGTTGGGGACAGGGGCTCCGTACTCAGCACTCCCAAGGCCAGGCCTCCCAGGGCGATGCCCATGGCGCTGCCCCTCTCCGAGTCGTCCGGGTACACGCTGGCCAGCAGCCCCAGGCCTGGGGGCACACACAGAGCCCGCCTCAGCCTGGCTGGTGCCTGGGGGCTCCTCTCTGGGAGCAGCTGGGATTTGGGGGGTTCAGCTGCTCCCCGGCTGGGGGTGGGTGCACTGAGGAGGAGGAGGAGAACCCAGCCAGGGGGAGCTGATGCAGGGACTGAGGGGTAGCCAGAACCTTCACCTGCCACCGAGGAGAAGGAGGAGCCGAGGCCCTGGAGGGCTCTGGCGATGAGCAGCAGGGTGTAGGTGCCGGAGAAAGCAAACACTGCAGAGGGAGGGCAGAGCTGGGCTCAGACCTGCGGCACACGGCAAGGCTGGCCCCGGCTGCCTGTGGAACGGGTGTGAGGGCAGACAGATCATCCTTGTCACCCTTTCCTGGGCCTGGGGGCTCTCCTCCATCCTTTCTCACACGGAGCAGGTGGTGGGGAGGGCGGTACTCACTGACTGTGGAGAGGAACATGATGGTGAAGCCCAGGAACATGGGGATGTGGTACCCGATCCTGGAATGGGAAAAAAGAGGCTCCAGCTCACGAGGGCTCCTCGTTTCCCCCTGGGGAATGTCTGGGGCTGGGAAGCAGCTCCTGAGGGGGTGGTGTCCCCACAAGTGCTGCTCAGAGAGTCCCCAGTGCCCCCCAATAACTCTGCAAAGCCCCCCAGCGCCACAGCTCTGCTCCCCAGCCCTTGTGCCCAGCCCAGCCCAGCTCAACGTCTGCCGGAGGGGCAGAAAAACCTGAAAATAACATTTTATCCATCCCCAGCGGGCTGGGAGGCTGTGTTTGTTTATCCCCTGCTCGCTGGTATTAACCAGCACCTGAGGAGAGCACCAGCCAGCTTTATGCTGGGACATAAACTCACCAGGCACCTGCAGGCTGTTAGGAAAGGCATCACTGCAGCCTTTTGGATGGAGATGTTTTTACCTCTTGCTGTTTCCCTCCCGGCAGTCCCTGCAGCTCCAGGCGATTCCTCGGCTCCTGGTGGTCCCAGCAGCGGGCAGGAGCCGAGGAATCGCGTGTGACAGACGAGCAGTGCCGTGGCTGGCTCTCAGGGTTCAAGGGCAAACACCACGGATGCACGTTAGGGGAAGTTTTATGGGTTTATAGTTGTGTTTTACGCCCCTTGAGTTGTCATTATGGGGTGGCCCGGGTTTGGGACATTTGGGAGGGTCGGCTCGTTACCTTGACCACAATCAAGGTGCCAGGAAGTGACCTCCACCACTGGCAGAGCTTTGGGAGGGGTTAAAGGGTTAAAAGGCAGAACCGCCACTGTGTGGGCGAGCCCACGGTGGGAAAAGTCCTCAGTTCCCAGTGCTCTGCCCAGTCTTCTGTTGTATTTTTGATAAGGTTTCAATAAACCTTTCACGTGTTTGAAAGCGGGTGCCATTTCTCACCCGCTCAATCGCAGGAGCCCCATTTCTGACCTACCTGTTGGTCAGCAGCCCCACCCAGGGGTTGACCAGCAGCTGCACCAGAGCCTTGGAGGCGAAGAGCAGCCCCACGCGGGTGTTCTCCTGCGCCAGGAACTCCCCTCCCTGCGGGCAGCTCCGGCCGGCGGCTGGGGGGGCCCTGGGGGGGCGTCCCGGGGGGCTGCTCGGGGGGTCTCCCTGGGAGCTGCTCGGGGGGTGTCCCTGGGAGCTGTTCAGGGGGTGTCCCGGGGGGCTGCTCGGGGGGTGTCCCGGGGAGCTGTTCGGGGGGTGTCCCGGGGGGCTGCTCGGGGGGTGTCCCGGGGAGCTGCTCGGGGGGTGTCCCTGGGAGCTGCGGGGGTGTCCCGGGGAGCTGCTCGGGGGGTGTCCCTGGGAGCTGCTCGGGGGGTGTCCCGGGGGGCTGCTCAGGGGGTGTCCCGGGGAGCTGCTCGGGGGGTGTCCCTGGGAGCTGCTCGGGGGGTGTCCCGGGGAGCTTCTCGGGGGGTGTCCCTGGGAGCTGCTCAGAAGGTGTCCCGGGGGGCTGCTCGGGGGGTGTCCCGGGGGGCCGCTCGGGGGGTGTCCCGGGGAGCTGCTCGGGGGGTGTCCCTGGGAGCTGCTCGGGGGGTGCCTCGGGGGGCTGCTCGGGGGGTGTCCCTGGGAGCCGCTCGGGGGGTGTCCCGGGGGAACTCTCGGGGGGGTGTCCCGGGGAGCTGTTCAGGGGGTGTCCCTGGGAGCTGTTCGGGGGGTGTCCCAGGGGGTTGTTCGGGGGGTGTCCCTGGGAGCTGCTCGGGGGGTGTCCCTGGGAGCTGCTCAGAAGGTGTCCCGGGGAGCTGCTCGGGGGGTGTCCCGGGGGGCCGCTCCCCGTCCCGTTCGGCGGCCCCACGGCGCTGCTGAAGCCCCGGACGGGCTCGGGGGTGTTGTGGAAGTAGGAGAGCCCGGAGGAGAAGGGAGCGGCCCCGGGGGCTGCGGGGCTCGGCTCGGGCAGCGCCGGGCTCGCGGAGCTCGTGGCACCCTCGTACTCGGTCGTGTAGAGGAAGGTGGGGACGATGGGGACTGGAAAGAAGCCGGGGAAGGGATTAGTGAGGGATTGAGGGATTTTGCTGCAGTTCCTGGCTCGGCACGAAGCTGAGCTGAGCGGCGCTGGCCAGGTGAGGGGTCCTGGAAGGTCACCTGGGCAGGAGCTGCTGGCATCGCCCCGGGACCGATGGAGCGGGGTACCAGGGCAGCCCTGAAGAGCCCCAAAGACCCTCACACTGTGCCCTGAGACAGGGCCCCAAACAAACCCACTCTGTGTCCCCAGAGTGGCAGCCCCAAAGAGCCCCACAATGTACCCCTGAGGCAGCCCCCAAAGAGCCCTGCTCTGTACCCACAAACAGCCCCAAAGAGCCCCACAACGCATTCTGAGAGCCCCAAAGAACCCCACAGTGCATTCTGAGAGCACCAAAGAGCCCCACAGTGCATTCTGAGAGCCCCCAAAAATCCCACAATGTATTCTGAGAGCCCCAAAGAGCCCCACAGTGCATTCTGAGAGCCCCAAAGAACCCCACAGTGCATTCTGAGAGCACCAAAGAGCCCCACAGTGCATTCTGAGAGCCCCCAAAAACCCCACAGTGCATTCTGAGAGCCCCAAAGAACCCCACAGTGCATTCTGAGAGAGCCCCAAAGAACCCCACAGTGCATTCTGAGAGCCCCCAAAAACCCCACAGTGCATTCTGAGAGCCCCCAAAAATCCCACAGTGCATTCTGAGAGCCCCAAAGAACCCCACAGTGCATTCTGAGAGAGCCCCAAAGAACCCCACAGTGCATTCTGAGAGCCCCCAAAAACCCCACAGTGCATTCTGAGAGCCCCCAAAAACCCCACAGTGCATTCTGAGAGCCCCAAAGAACCCCACAGTGCATTCTGAGAGCCCCCAAAAACCCCACATTGTACCCATGAGACAACCCCAAAGAACCTCACAATGTACTCATGAGACAGTCCTAAAGAACCCCACATTGTACCAATGGGAGCCCCATAGAACCCCACAACAATGAAACAACCCCAAAGAACCCCACAATGTACCCATGAGACAGCCTCAAAGAACCCCACAATGTGTCAATCAGACAGCCCCAAAGAACCCCATGCTGTACCCCTGAGACAACCCCAAAGGACCCCACAATGTGCCCCAAAGAACCTCACAATGTACCCATGAGACAGCCCCAAAAACACCCACCCTGTGCCCCTGAGACAGCCCCAAAAACACCCACACTGTGCCCCTGAGACAGCCCCAAAGAATCCCACAGTGTGCCCAGGTGGCCCCAAAGGACTCCACAGTCTGTCCCCAAGGTCCCCCCAGTGTCCCCAAGGTCCCCACAGTGTCCCCAAGGTCCCCCCAGTGTCCCCAAGGACCCCCCAGTGTCCCAGGACCCGCAGCCCCCAGGCAGCGCGGCCGTACCCACGACGGTGAGCAGGACGTTGTCCAGCAGCAGCGCCACGAACACCACCCCCAGCACCAGGCGGGGCGAGGCCCTGCCCGCGGCCAGCCAGGGCTGGGACCCGCCTGGGGACACGGCCGGGGACACGGCTGGGGACATGGCTGGGGACACGGCCAGGCTCCTGCGCTCAAGGGTCAAGGCCTCCTCAACAAACCTGCCAAGAGAACGTTCCAGGTCAAACCTCCCACGGGCCGTGGCTTCTCCCGTGGGAAGGCAACTCCTGGGGTCACTCAGTGTGTCCCCAGGGGCTGGGGGACATTCCCAGGGCTGGGGGACATTCCCAGGATCTCTGTGCCATTCCCAGGAGCTGGGGGACATTCCCAGGGGCTGGGGGACATTCCCAGGATCTCTGTGCTGTCCCCAGGAGCTGGGGGACATTCCCAGGGCTGGGGGACATTCCCAGGATCTCTGTGCTGTCCCCAGGAGCTGGGGGACATTCCCAGGGGCTGGGGGACATTCCCAGGATCTCTGTGCCGTTCCCAGGAGCTGGGGGACATTCCCAGGGGCTGGGGGACATTCCCAGGATCTCTGTGCTGTCCCCAGGAGCTGGGGGACATTCCCAGGGCTGGGGGACATTCCCAGGATCTCTGTGCTGTCCCCAGGAGCTGGGGGACATTCCCAGGGGCTAGGGAACATTCCCAGGATCTCTGTGCTGTCCCCAGGCTCTCAGTGCCAATCCCAAGATCTCTGTGCCATCCCCAGGAGCGGGGAGATTTAGGATGTGCCTGCATTTCTCAAGAGCTGAGAGGTTTTTTATGGGAGCTGGGAGCTTTTCCCAGGATCTGGGAGCATTTCCCAGGATCTGGGAGCATTTCCCAGGATCTGGGAGCTTTTCCCAGGATCTGGGTGCTGTTCCCAGGGTTTGGGAGCATTTCCCAGGATCTGGGAGCATTTCCCAGGATCTGGGAGCTTTTCCCAGGATCTGGCTGCTATTCCCAGGAGCTGGGTGCTTTTCCCAGGATCTGGGAGCATTTCCCAGGGTCTGGGAGCATTTCCCAGGATCTGGGTGCTTCTCCCAGGATCTGGGTTCTCTCCTGGAAATCTGGCTGCTGTTCCCAGGAGCTGGGAGCATTTCCCAGGATCTGGGAGCATTTCCCAGGATCTGGGTGCTGTTCCCAGGATCTGGGAGCATTTCCCAGGATCTGGGTGCTGTTCCCAGGGTCTGGGTGCTGTTCCCAGGGTCTGGGTGCTGTTCCCAGGATCTGGCTGCTTTTCCCAGGGTCTGGGTGCTGTTCCCAGGGTCTGGGTGCTGTTCCCAGGATCTGGGTGCTCTCCTGGAAATCCGGCTACTGTCCCCAGGATCTGGCTGCTGTCCCCAGGATCTGGGTGCTGTTCCCAGGATCTGGGAGCATTTCCCAGGATCTGGGTGCTGTTCCCAGGATCTGGGAGCATTCCCCAGGGTCTGGGTGCTGTTCCCAGGATCTGGGAGCATTCCCCAGGGTCTGGGTGCTCTCCTAGAAATCTGGCTGCTGTTCCCAGGATCTGGCTGCTGTCCCCAGGATCTGGCTGCTGTCCCCAGGATCTGGATGCTGTCCCCAGGATCTGGCTGCTGTTCCCAGGATCTGGGAGCTTTCCCCAGGATCTGGATGCTTTCCCCAGGACCTTTCCTGACCAAATGCCGTTTTCCCAATCCTGTGCTCCAATTCCCAGCTGCAGTTCCCCACCCGTTCCCACTCCCCAGAGGCCTCTCGTGCCTGCTCCAAGGCTGGGTTTTAGTCTGAGCCCAGGCCAAGGCTCAGCTTATCCGGGGTGATCTCGTCTTTAATTCCCCGATTGTCCTGCACAGATTCAATTGGGCCCCAAAGGAAGCTCCTGCACCTTCCGAGTGTTTCCTGATCGGAATGTCAGGGCCAGGCAAAGAGAAAGAAATGTCAACAAAGAAATAGAGAGAAATAGAAATATTGTAGATAATATAGATTGTAAATTAATTCTTATTTATTATTTATTATTAATTATAATGGATTATATGTATTATAGATAAATAAATATAAGTATAGATAAATAGATATATTGTAGATAATATAGATATATAGATTATAAAGTAATTATTATTTATTATTAATTATTATATATTGGATTATATGTATTATAGATATATAAATATAAGTAAGTGTATAGATATAGTGTAGATAATATAGATATAGTGATTATAAACTAATTATTATTTATTATTAATTATTATATATTGGATTATATTTATTATAGATATATAAATATAAGTAAGTATTGATAAATAGATATATTGTAGATAATATAGATATAGTGATTATAAACTAATTATTATTTAGTATTAATTATAATATATAATGGATTATATGTATTATAGATAAATAAATATAAGAAAGTATAGATAAATATATAGATATATTGTAGATAATATAGATATATAGACTATAAACTAATTATTATTTATTATTAATTATAATGTATAATGGGTTATATGTATTATAGATAAATAAATATAAGTATAGATAAATAGATATATTGTAGATAATATAGATATAGTGATTATAAACTAATTATTATTTATTATTAATGATCATGTATAATGGGTTATATGTATTATAGATAAATAAATATAAGAAAGTATTGATAAATAGATATATTGTAGATAATATAGATATATATTAATAATTAATTATTATTTATTATTAATTATTATATATTGATTATATGTATTATAGATATATAAATATAAGTATTGATAAATAGATATATTGTAGATAATATAGATATATAGATTATAAATAATTATTATTTATTATTAATTATTATCTATTAGATTATATTTATTATAGATATATAAATATAAGTAAGTATTGATAAATAGATATATTGTAGATAATATAGATATAGTGATTATAAACTAATTATTATTTATTATTAATTATAATATATAATGGATTATATGTATTATAGATAAATAAATATAAGTAAGTATAGATAAATAGATATATTGTAGATTATATAGATATAGCGATGATAAAATAATTATAATTAATTCTTATTAGTTATAATATATAATGGGTTATTTATATTGTAGATAAATAAATACACATAAACAAATATTGATAAATATATAGAGAAAGATATTGTAGATAATAGATATGAATATAGATTACTTATAATTAATTATATGAATTATTATGACTTATAATATAGATTATATATGTTATAGATGAATAAATTTAGATAATAAATAGATATTATAGAAATATAGATAATAAATAGATATTATAGATACTATAGATATATAGATTATAATTAATTATAATTATTATTTATAGTATATATAATAGATTCTATATATTATAGATAAATATACAGAAATAAATTAAATTAATTAAATTAAATAAATTAAAATAAACACATACATAAAATATATAAATTTATGGATCAGTTTAGGGCAGAGGGAGCAGAGGCAATGAAGAGGGAGCTGTTCTTACCCCGCTGCCGCTCCGCCGAGCTCTGCTCCCCGGGACCCGCGGCCGCGGCGGCAGCGAGGGGAGGAGCGGCCGCGGGCACCGGAGCCTCGGCCGGGCCGGGAGCTCCGGGGGCAGGGACGGAGATCCGAGCCCCGGCCTCCCGCGGGTGAGCCCTCACCGGGCACCGGGAACCTCCCGGGATGGGGCACCCGGAATTCCCAGACACCGGGAATCCCCCCGGGATGGGGCACCGGGAATTCCCAAATACCGGGAACCCCCCGAGATGGGGCACCGGGATTTCCCAGACACCGGGAATCCCGCCGGGATGGGGCACCGGGAATTCCCAGACACCGGGAATCCTGCAGGGATGGGGCACCGGGAATCCTGCCAGGATGGGGCACCCGGGCACCGGGAATCCCGCCGGGGTGGGACACCTGGGCACCGGGAATCCCGCTGGGATTGGGCGCCCGGGCACCGGGAATCCTGCTGGGTTGAGGCACCGGGAGTCCCGCCGGGATGGGGCACCGGGAATCCCGCCGGGATGGGGCACCTGGGCAAGGATTCCTGCCAGGATGGGGGCACCCGGCCCGGGATTCCCGGGATTTTGGAGCCCCGGCCTTCCCGCCTGGATCAGGGCACCTGTCTCGGGATTTCCGAGCTCGGGGGATGTTGGCACCAAGAGGTTTCGGTCCCTCCTGCCCTCAGGGCTGCCTCCTGCCCCGGGATGCTCTCCCTGGCTTTTCCAGCTCCTTCCCGGCAGAGCTGGATGGAAAACGCCCCGGCCTGCGGGGCTTTGCCCTGGGGCTCTCTCTCTCCTCCCATCATTCCTGTTTTCCCAAACTTCTGCCACTCGGCTCCGTGATTTCCCTTTCAAAGCCCAAACCGACGCCGTCCTTCATCCAGGACACGGAGATTCACTGCGGGGAGAGGGAATAAATCCGGAATACATTCCCCTTCCCTGCGCCGCCACATCAATCCGCTCTGGTGCCGTCTGTCTGCCTCCAAACCGCGGATTCGGGCAGGTGGGAACATCCCGCCGGGAATTCCCTGGGCGAGATGAGAGCGGGACTGAAGCTTTACATGGATTTAGGAGCGGCCGGGGGCTGGAGATCGCTCTGCCGGTGCCGGGAGCCGAGGCGGGGATGAGCGGGGCAGCAGCACCCTCTGCTGAGGCAGCCTTCAAAAGGATGCGCCGTAGAATTCCAAATGCTAATATGACCAGAAAAAAGAACAACAAAAATCAACAGAATTGACCTAATTATAGAAGTCCACCACCCCGAGAGTCCCCAGTCTTTGAACAGTCCAGCTGGATGACAACTTGGACAGGGTTCATCGCGAGGGTAGGTGGGAGGTGGATCCTCTTCTCTATAAGGGAAAAAGAAATATACTTATTTTTCAAGAGCGTCCTTAAGTTCATGGGTCTACCGGAATGCAGCCAGTTCTTTTAGGAAGTTTCTTTCTCTTTCCGGCGGCGTCTTCTCTTTGAGGCGACAGCTGCTTGTTTCTCCTCGGTGTCTGCTGGAGCTGGATTTTTGGGAATGAAAGGTTTTACCCACTTTTGGGGTATCCATCGGGGGCCTGAGGGGGTGGACACGCATGCGTAACCACACCCCCAGGTTGTCGGAACTCGGAATGTCCCACAGACATTCTCGGATGTTCCAGACCCAGGTCAGAAGCATCTGAGACCCTGGCATGCAGCCAGAGACCCCTGTGGCTTTGAATCTGACCCATGGAACAGTTTACCAACTTTGCAGGAAGAACAAGAAGTCACACAAGTTTAGATATTGTAGCAGAAGTTGTCCCGAAGTGAAGGAAGGATTTCTGAGTGCTGTACAGGGGGGTTTTAAGCCTTGTACCCAGGGGTCCAAGTTTTGTACATGGGGGTCAGGGGTTCTAAGATGGAGGGATTTGGGTGTGCCCTGTCCTCTTTCTTTCTCCTTCCCAGCCTCCATGTCTTTGGTGATGTTGGCACTCACAGATTGGTTTAGAGTAGAAAGTCACCATTCAATATAGACAGGAGGCATTGGGGAAAAATATAAACATGGAACACGGAATGTGTGATATCAAAGATGGCAGCAGCCCCTGGGAGGGCAGTGTGCCTTTGTCTGAGCTGCTGAACGGGCCACAGCAGCTCAGGGAGAAGAATCTTTTAGATAACCAACAATAAACAACCTTGAGAACAGACAACAGAGGACTGCTGAGTCTTTCTTCGAAGGCACGGGTTGGAGGAGGGACTTTTCCATCTTTCGGGGTTATCCCAATCCGGGGGTGAAACCCCACACCAGGTGATGAGCTCATAAGGACCCTTGACTTCCCAGGTTTCTGGGTCCTTAATGAGAACTGGTGGACGCTGTGACAACTTAAACCGAGCTGCCGGGCCGGGACCGCTGGCACTGCGGGAAAATCCTCTTTGCCCAGGGTTTTCTCCTGGGAAGCTGAGAAGCCTCAGGGAAACAGGAAAACAATTTTATCTCGTTGCTTCTGCCGTGTTTTGCTGCCGGGATGTGGCTGGGGATTGTTTATCCAGCGTGTGAATTGTTTTTATGTAATGATTGATCACTGTCCAAGCTGTGTCACGTCACAGCAGGACACGAAATGACGACGCGGACGCTGCTGCTCTCACGGTGAACAAAAGAAGGGAAGTTTCATTTCTCACTCCAACATTTATGGATTCCCAAAGGTGACAGGGATTGGAGGGTGACGGCGCCACCTCTGCAGTGACACTGGCCAGACCAACAGCCCCTCAGTTCTCTTCCATCAAAGAACACAAAACATTATTTACAGAACCGTGTGTGAGGAAGTTTGTTACAGGAATGTAAACATCAGAAGGCTTAGCAAAGTCTTAAAGATCAGGGTGGCAGTGCCAGGACCCTGGAGAGTCACGAGTTTTCATTCTCATTCTTTGTAGCTTCTGTCGGTATCCTTTCCCTGTTCTTTAGTGCAGTTTCAGTGCAGTATTTTAATATAATACATATAATAAAATAATGAATCGGCCTTCTGAGAACACGGGGTCAGATTCTCAGCTCCTCCTTCGTCCTGGGCACCCTGCAAACTCAACAGAAGGCTCCCGATTCTCCTCCACCTTCCCTTTTTTCCCTTTTCCCCTGCTCCTTTTCTGAATTTAACCCTTTCTGTGGCGTTATGGGTTCTGTTTGCTGCCTCCCGGGGAGGGTTCCTTCCCTCTGCCCCCTTGCTGCCCCAGGCAGAGTCACCCAGATCTCTTTGCAGATATTTCCCCCAAATATTCCCAGTTCTGAGCCAGCGGGGGGAAGGATTGATTTAGAACCCCGATCCGTTCTGTCTCACTGCTCCACCTTCCTCGCTTTGCTTCCCTTTTCCTTCCTCTTGCTGTTTATTCTTCTTTTTTGCTGTTTTTCTGTCTCTTATTATTTTAATGCTTTTTTAAATTTTCCTTCCTTTTCCTTATTTTCCTCTTTCTCTTTTCTTGTGCCTTTTTTCCTCATTCCTTTCCCCTTTGGACTTCTCAATTTTTTATTCTTATTCATTAACCCCTTTCCTTCCTCTTCCTCGTCCCTTCTCCTCCTCCTCTTCCTCTTCCCTTTTCCCTTTTCCTCTATCTTCCTCTTCCCCTTTACTCTTCCTCTTCCTCTCTTCCTCTCCCTCTTTTCTCTTCCTCTCCCCTCTTCCTCTTCCTCTTCCTCTTCCTCTTCCTCTTCCTCTTCCTCTTCCTCTCCCCTCTTCCTCTTCCTCTCCCCCATTCCTCTTCCTCTTCCTCTTCCTCTTCCCTCTTCCTCTTCCTTTCCTCTCTTCCTCTCCCTCTCCCCTCTTCCTCTCCCCTCTTCCTCTCCCCTCTCCCCTCTTCCTCTTCCTCTCCCTCTCCCCTCTTCCTCTTCCTCTTCCTCTTCCTCTTCCTCTTCCTCTTCCTCTTCCTCTTCCTCTTCCTCTTCCTCTTCCTCTTCCTCTTCCTCTTCCTCTTCCTCTTCCTCTTCCTCTCCCCTTTTCCTTTTCCTTTCCCCTTTCAGGACCTGGGACAGCTCCGGCCCCGCCCCTCGCCGCCGCTGGGCGTGCCCCGTGCGTGCCTGGGCGTGTCCCGTGCGTGCCTGGGCGTGCCCCGTGCGTCACTGGGCGTGTCCCCATCCCCGCTATAACAGCGCATGCGCGGCCGCCCCTCAGCAGCCGGTCCAAGATGGCGGCGGTGCGGGCGCTGCGCGGGGCCGTGAACGGCGGCGGGCCCGGCGGGCCCCGCGAGCAGGCGGCGGCGCTGACCCGCGACTTCCTGTCCCAGCCGCGCCTCAGTGAGTGCGGGGCGTGCGGGGGAGCCCGGGGGGCCGCGGCATGGGGGGATCCGCCCGCCTCGGGGGCCGCGGCGCCGGGCCCGGGCAGGCCGCAGCGGCGGATCGCCCACCCTGTAATTAACACCGTAATTAACGCGGGCAGCCCGGCCCGCTGCGGGCACGGCCCGTCCCGTGGCCCTCCCGAAAAGCCGGGGTTTGTTGCGGGAGCTGGAAGTGGGACGGAGTGTGTCTTTAACGCTGAATTGAGAAATCGGGGCAGAAAGGGGAAATGCGGGGCTCTGGTGAAATCGCTTTAGGGCAGCGCGGTGGGAGGAATCAGAGTGCGTGAGGGTGTTTTTCTGGCTGCAATTACATAAAATGGCTTTCCCCGTGCCCTAAATAGCGCCGGGACCTGCCGGGGGCTGCCCAGCGGCTCCTGGGTCCCCGATCCTTCGGGAATCTCCGTCAGGTTTGGAAGCCAAACCCATCACTGCAGTGCCAGGTCTCTGCCCTGTGGCCTCTGCCAGGGCTGGAGCCAGGGTGACAGCAGCGTTTTCCATGGAGATTCTGGATTTTCCCTGAAATGGGAAATGTTCCGGGCTGCTTTTGGTTTGCCGTGAGAGGCGGATTGAGGAAGGAGAGCTCATGAGACAGTCACGGGTGAAATGCCTCACTCAGGGTCAGCTTTTCCACGTGAAATGCCTCACTCAGGGTCAGCCTTTCCATGCCCTATATCCCGGTCCCATTCCTGATTATCCCAGTCCCATTCCTGATTATGCCAATCCCATTCCTGGTCCCTATTCCCTATATCACACTCCTGTTTCCAATCCCATTCCCAAATCCCGGTTCTCAGCTGCATTCCTGGTTATCCCAGCCCCATCTCCTATATCCCCTATCCTCTATCCCAATACCATTCCCTGTTACTAATCCCATTCCCTGTATCCCAATCCCATTCCCTGTATCCCCATCCCATTCCCAGTTCCCATTCCCTGTATCCCAGTCCTATTCCCTGTTGCCATTCCCAATGCCGTTTCCAATCCCTTTCCCTGTTCCCATTCCCTATATCCTAGTTCCCAGTCCCGTTCCTGTACCAGTTCCCATTCCCTGTTCCCAGTGCTGTTCCCCATTCCCAGTTTCCATTCCCTATATCGTGGTTCCCAGTTCCCATTCCCTGTTCCTGTTCCCGGTTTCCATTCCCCATTCCCTATATCCTGGTTTCCAGTCCCATTCCCTGTACCGTTCCCCATTCCCAGTCCCATTCCTTATATCCTGGTTTCTGTTTCCCATTCCCTGTTCCCAGTCCCATTCCCTATATCCTGGTCCCGTTCCCTTCCATATATCCTGGTCCCCATTCCCTATTCTTCATTCCCTGTTCCCGTTTCCCATTCCCCGTTCCCTTCCATATATCCTGGTTCCCGTTCCTATTCCATACATCCTGGTTCCTGGTTCCCGTTCCATGTATCCTGGTTCCCGTTCCCATTCCATATATCCTGGTTCCCGTTTCCCATTCCCCGTTCCCATTCCATATATCCCGTTTCCCGTTCCCATTCCATATATCCCGTTTCCCGTTCCCATTCCATATATCCCGTTTCCCGTTCCCATTCCATATATCCGGTTTCCGTTCCCATTCCATATATCCTGGTTTCCGTTCCCATTCCCGTTCCCATTCCATATATCCCGGTTCCCATTCCCCATTCCCATTCCATATATCCCGGTTCCCGTTCCCATTCCATATATCCCGGTTCCCATTACCCGTTCCCATTCCATATATCTCGGTTCCCTTTCCCCGTTCCCATTCCCCCCTCGTTCCCTGAGCTGTTTCCTGCTCCCGGCTGCCTCTCCCTGCTCCGGCCCGGGGCAGCCCAGCAGAGGCGGGGCCGGGGCTCTGTCTCGGGGCGCTCACGGGGGTCCGAGGGGTAAGGCTGGGCTTGGGGGTTTGAGCCTGGCTGAGCTGAGCTGGGGGTCTGAGGGGTAAGGCTGGGCTTGGGGGTCTGAGCCCGGCTGAGCTGAGCTGAGGGTCCGAGGGGTAAGGCACGGGCAGCAGGGCTCAGCACGGGCAGCAGGGCTCAGCGCGGGCAGCAGGGCTCAGCACGGGGAGCTGCCAGGCCTGGGGAGGCCCTGCTGGGTCCCTGCTGGGATTTGGGATCCGGGCTGAGCAGGAGCAGTGGGGGCGGCACGGTCGGGACAGATGGAGGCGAGAGATCTCTGGAGCCAGGTCTGGGAACTTGGGGTGCAGGGCCCTGCTGGGAGCTGCCAGGCACAGCTCGGAGCAGCCCCAGAGAGGGAGAGAGAGGCAAAGAGAGAATGAGAGTAAAAGAGGATCAGAGGGCGAGGTTCCCGTTACAATACAATAAATCTTCTTCTGGTCTGGGAACTTGGGGTTCATTGCCAAGGGCCTGGTGCAGGGCTCTGCTGGGAGCTGCCAGGCACAGCTCGGAGCAGCCCCGAAGAAGGAGATGTAAAGACAGAGAAGGCAAGAGTGGGGTAAAGAGGAAGAGAGAGCGAGGTTCCCGTTACAATACCATAAATCTTCTTCCGTGCTGAATATTCTGATTCTCACTGACCAGTCTAACACGAGATACAAATCCTACAGCATTTACATGCAGCCTGTAACAATCACTGCATTACCACGCTGTGTTACATTTTAAACCCTAAAAAGTGCTCTTTGGGCCCCTTCTGCCAAGCTGGCAGGGTCTGCTCTGACCCCGGGACCTGGCTGAAGCAGAGGCTGCTGTTTTATTTCATCCAAAGGGGATTACCTTCAGCCAGCCACACCATTGTTTCCCAGTTGTTCAGTAACTAAGGTGTCTCAAAGCTTGCTTTCATTTCAATCTCGCTTTTAGTTTCCACATTCTCAACATCTTCTGCCAGGCAATCACATTTAGAAGGCTTTCCTGTTTCATCTTCCCCGGCATGGCTGGGCTCTGGG
This sequence comes from Motacilla alba alba, assembly GCF_015832195.1. Taxonomy (NCBI): domain Eukaryota; kingdom Metazoa; phylum Chordata; class Aves; order Passeriformes; family Motacillidae; genus Motacilla; species Motacilla alba. The sequence continues at coordinate 4,749,157 of NC_052037.1, forward strand.
TGGCCCCACTGTCCCGTGTCCCCTCCTGGGGAGCGCTGAGGAACAGCCCCAGCGGCTCCTCGTGACCCTGAGGCAGCTCTGACTCAGGATTTCCCTGCCTGGGGGTCAGCTGATGCTTCTTCCCTGAGCTTGACACCAAAATCCTCCCTTGGAATCCCAGAATCACGGAATGGTTTGGGTTGGAAGGGACCCAAAGCCCAGCCAGTGCCACCCCTGCCATGGGGACACCTTCTGCTGTGCCAGGGTGCCCCAAGCCCCCTCCAGCCTGAGCAGGGAATTCCTGTCATGGAGAATAAACACCGTGATTGTGTCAGATCCAGGGAGCAGGAAAAGTGCTCTGTGAATTCCTGTCATGGAGAATAAACCCTGGGATCACCCCCAGGAGCAGGGAAAATGCTCCGTGAATTCCTGCAGTGGGGAATAAACACTGGGATTGGGTCAGGGTCACCTCCAGGAGCAGGAGAAATGCTCCATGAATTCGTGTCCTGGAGAATGAACACTGGGATCACCTCCAGGAGCAGGAAAAATGCTCCGTGAATTCCTGCAGTGGGGAATAAACACCGGGATTGGGTTAGGGTCACCTCCAGGAGCAGGAGAAATGCTCCATGAATTTGTGTCCTGGAGAATGAACACTGGAATTGTGTCAGTGTCACCTCCAGGAGCAGGAGAAATGGTCCATGAACTCGTGTCCTGGAGAATAAACACTGGGATCACCTCCAGGAGCAGGAGAAATGCTCCATGAATTTGTGTCCTGGAGAATGAACACTGGAATTGTGTCAGTGTCACCTCAAGAAGTAGGAAAAATGCTCCATGAATTTGTGTCCTGGAGAATGAACACTGGGATCACCTCCAGGAGCAGGAGAAATGCTCCATGAATTCCTGTAGTGGGGAATAAACACTGGGATTGTGTCAGTGTCACCCTCAGGAGCAGGAGAAATGGTCCATGAACTCGTGTCCTGGAGAATAAACACTGGGAACACCTCCAGGAGCAGGAGAAATGCTCCATGAATTCCTGTCATGGAGAGGAAAACATTGGGATTGTGTCAGTGGCACCCTCAGGGAGCAGGAAAAATGCTCCATGAATTCCTGTCATGGAGAATGAACACTGGGATCTCCTCCAGGGAGCAGGAAAAATGCTGGACACCCAATCCTGTCCCTAATCCTTCCTGTGGAGTTCCTAATGAACAGAAATGGGGCCCCAAATCTGAGCCTGGTGGGAGGGATGGAGTGGGACATGGGATGTGGGAAGGGATGGAGTGGGACATGGGACATGGGATGTGGGAAGGGATGGAGTGGGACGTGGGATGTTCCTGAGGAAGTGCCTGACCCCTGCCCTGTGTTTTTTGCAGCTTACAAGACCGTGTCAGGTGTGAACGGGCCCCTGGTTATCCTGGACCAGGTGAAGGTAAGTTCTCAGCTCTTCATGGAGATTTTGGAGGGAGAGTTGCCAGGAAAAGCTGGGAAAGGTAAAATCCAGCCTGCTGGGAAGTTCCCCAGAGCCGTTTTGGTGCATTTCTGACTGCTGGGATGAATGGGAGTGGGAAATTCCTCTAAGGCAGGAGGAAAGGGAGAGTTCTTGGGGAAAGAAAGGAAGCAGAGTTTGAGTTTTACCAAACCCCGGGAATGCTGATGAAATTCCACGCTGAAATGAACCTGTTTGCTTTGTTCCCAGCCTGTTTCCACATCAGTGCTCTGGAAAAGGAAGCTGTGGACACTCCTGGCTTCTTTTCAGGCTGCTCTTAGGGGCAAAGCTGCTGCAGGTTTTTCTTCTTGTGCAGAGAATTTGGAGATTTTATTTGGAGATTTTAGAACTGATTCTGACAGCTCCAACCATCCAAATCTCCCCATAAAATTGGCTTTAACTTGAGAGACTTAATATCCTGGGCAGGAGTTTGGTTCAGATGATAAAATTATTCTTAATACCGAGTAGTTTCCAGGTTGGGAGCTGGTGATTTTTGTTTGCTGGCTGGAGTTTAATGCCTTCCCTCCTCCCTCTGCCCCTCAGTTCCCCAGGTACGCCGAGATCGTGCACCTGACCCTGCCCGACGGCACCAGGAGGAGCGGGCAGGTGCTGGAAGTCAGTGGCTCCAAAGCTGTGGTTCAGGTAAGGAGCAGGAAGCTCTTTTCCCACCACTGATTCATCAGGATGAGCTCCAAACCAAATCAAACCTGTCTGGAGTCGTGTTCTTTTTCAGTGGAAACAACAAAATCGCCTGCTTGTTCCCAGTGCAGGTGGCAGAAATAATTTGAGGAGATTTCTGACCATGAACAGTGACATTTTTGTTTCCACCCCCACTGGCTGTATTTCCACCCCACTGGATTCCTTTGCTGCTGGATTCAAGGAATCCCCTGGAATTTGCAGTGTTGGATTCCAGATCAGCCCCGTGCCGAGGGTATTTCTCCTAAAAGGGTATTTCACCCACCCCGTGGGTGCTGGTACTTCTCCTAAAAAGCTGTTTCTTGTTCACCTGATTGCATCTGAAGAACTTGGCAGGGGGAAACACTTGAAAACAAAGGAGTTGCACCGGGTTTGGTGCTTGTTGCTGATAGAATTCAGGATTTTTTTTCCAAGCAGGGTTTTGTGGTGTTTCCTACCAGCTCTTGAAGCCCTTTCCAGAGCAGCTCCTGCTTTGTTCCCTGAGGCTGCAGGTGAAGCAGCATTCTGGAGTTACTTTGTGAAGCACAAAACTCCTGGCCCGTGGTTTATGTTGATTTTTCCTGCTGCATTTGCAGGTATTTGAAGGCACTTCAGGGATTGATGCCAAGAAAACCTCGTGCGAGTTCACCGGGGACATCCTGCGAACCCCGGTCTCGGAGGACATGCTTGGTGAGGATTTACCTGTGGATGTGAGCAATGAACAGGTTTATCCAAAATTACCTGCTTCTCACAGTAATTCTCATTTTTGTTGCTGTTTCCTATAGGCAGAGTGTTCAATGGGTCAGGAAAACCCATAGACAGAGGTCCCATTGTCTTGGCTGAGGATTTCCTGGACATTATGGGTTTGTTCTTAATCCTTTTCTGAGGGGGAGGAAAGTCAAACCTGGTGTGTTTCAGCTTTCTGAATGTATACATTTCAAACCTGGTGTGTTTCAGCTTTCTGAATTTATAGATTTCTAACCTGGTGTGTTTCAGCTTTTTGAATTTATATACTTAAACCTGGTGTGTTTCAGCTTTCCGAATTTATAGATTTCAAACCTGGTGTGTTTCAGCTTTCTGAATTTATACATTTCAAACCTGGTGTGTTTCAGCTTTCTGAATGTATATATTAGAACACAAGAACTCTATGTATTATATATTGGAACACAAGATCTAACTTGGGAGGAGCTTCATCTCATTTTTGAGTCTGTGTATGGCACCGAATTCTAATTAAATCACCCAAGTGCAGGGAGATGAGGGAGCAGAAAATTTTCTGCAGCGTTTGAAAGATGCTCTTTGTTATTTGTAGGCTTAATTCTACAACACCTAAAGGTGAAATGCTGATAACCTGGCAGAGTTTTAAATCATTCTTACCACTGGCATGAGCATTTAACAGCAGAGTTTTGGGCTCTGCAAGCTCAGGTGTGACCAGGTGCAGCTAAAGGTCTGTTGGTGTCGCAGTGGGATTTGTCCCCATTTATCAGGGTGTTTGATAAAGCTCCCAGCACGTCCAGGGAGTAACATTGTGTTCTCTCCAAAAATCCCACAGGCCAGCCAATCAACCCCCAGTGTCGGATTTATCCAGAGGAAATGATCCAGACTGGGATTTCTGCCATAGATGGCATGAACAGCATTGCCAGGGGCCAGAAAATCCCCATTTTCTCAGCTGCTGGGCTGCCCCACAACGAGGTGAGGCCTCAGGGCTGCTCTAAACCTGGTGGGAGCCAAAATTAAATTTAATTCTGAGCTGTGGGACGGCATCAGGTGCGAACCCTGGAATATTTCTTGCCTAGATTGCAGCTCAGATCTGTCGCCAGGCTGGCTTGGTGAAGAAATCCAAAGATGTGATGGATTACAGTGAGGAGAACTTTGCCATCGTCTTTGCTGCCATGGGGGTGAGCCCACAGTGCTGGGGGAAGCTGGGGCTGGGGGAATCAGAGGTTTTGAGAGCGGCTGAGGCCTGAGCTTTTGTGTGTGTGGAATTAAAGAATGGGTGGAAATCCCAAAGGCTGGAATCTGCCTCTGGCACAGGCTGCCCAGAGGAGCTGTGGCTGCACCATCCCTGGAAGTGTCCAAGGCTGGATGAGGCTTGGAGCACCCTGGGTTAGTGGGAGGTGTCCCTGCCCATGGCACTGGAGGGGTTTTTGGGGTCCCTTCCCACCCAAACCATTCCATGATTCTAAGGAGGCGTGGCTGATCAGGATAAAGAACCTCAGACTTGATCTCCAGCCTGGAATTCCAGAAGCTGCTCACTCTGGCAGTGTAGAGGAACCTGATGGATGGAGATCTTTGCTGCGGGCTATTAATGAGCTCATCAGCCCTTAATTGGGTGGGGAATGTGCCAGGTTAAACCCAGAACTGTGCCGTAGGTGAACATGGAAACCGCTCGCTTCTTCAAGTCGGACTTCGAGGAGAACGGCTCCATGGACAACGTGTGCCTGTTCCTGAACCTGGCCAACGACCCCACGTGAGTGGCACCCCCTGAGGGGGGCAGGACACGCCAGCTGGGGGGATGCAGCCTGGGGGGGCTTTTGTGCAGGTGCCACTTGTGGGGTGGGGTTTTGTGGCAGCAGCGCTGCAAGTGAAATGCTGCTGGAGCTGCAGGTGCACTGGTGCTGCTGGAGCTGCAGGTGCAGTGCTGCTGCTGGAGCTGCAGGTGCAGTGGTGCTGGAGCTCTGGGTGAAATGCTGCTGGAGCTGCAGGTGCAGTGGTGCTGGAGCTGTAGGTGAAATGCTGCTGGAGCTGCAGGTGCAGTGGTGCTGGGGCTCTGGGTGAAATGCTGCTGGAGCTGCAGGGGCAGTGGTGCTGCTGGAGCTGCAGGTGCAAAGGTGCTGGTGGAGCTCCAGATGCAATGGTGCTGGTGGAGCTGCAGCTAAAATACTGCCCCAGGTGCAATGCTTGTGCTGCAGGTGCAGTGCTGATGCAGCTCCAGGTGCTGTGCTGCAGCTGCAGCTAAAATACTGCTCCACGTGCAGTGCTGGTGCAGCTCCAGGTGCAGTGCTGGTGCACAGCTGGTGCTGCAGCTGCAGCTCAAATGCTGCTCCAGGTGCAATGCTGATGCTGCAGGTGCAGTGTTGGGGCAGCTCCAGGTGCTGTGCTGGAGCTGCAGCTCAAATGCTGCTCCAGGTGCAGTGCTGGAGCTGCGGGTGCAGTGCTGGAGCTGCGGGTGCAGTGCTGGTGCACAGCTGGTGCTGCAGCTGCAGCTCAAATGCTGCTCCAGGTGCAGTGCTGGAGCTGTAGGTGCAGTGCTGGAGCTGCGGGTGGTGCCTGGAAGCTCCAATGCTGCTCCAGGTGCAGTGCAGGAGCTGCGGGTGCAGTGCTGGGGCTGTGGGTGGTGCCTGGCAGCTCCGTGTGGCTCCCAGGTGTCCCTGGCAGGTGACAGCAGCTTGTGTTGCAGCATCGAGCGCATCATCACGCCCCGGCTGGCGCTGACCACGGCCGAGTTCCTGGCCTACCAGTGTGAGAAGCACGTGCTGGTCATCCTGACAGACATGAGCTCCTACGCCGAGGCTCTCCGAGAGGTGTGTGCTCCTCAAGGTGTTCATTAATTCATGTCTTCGTTGGCAGAAAAGGGTGCTGTGGAGTGAGGAGCCGAGCTGCTGCTCGAGCTGTTGGAATTAATATCCATTGGGATGGCTGGGAGCAGCCAGTGAGGGTTGCAGCTGATCCTTCGTTGGCTGGGATTTATTTCACTGGTGGCAGTTCCACCCCTGGACGTGTCCAAGGCCAGGTTGGACAGGGCTTGGAGCAACCTGGGACAGTGGGAGGTGTTCCTGCCATGGCAGGGGTGGCACTGGATGATGTTTAAGTTTCTTTCCAACCCAAAGCACCCCATAATTCCATGAATCAGCAGTTTGATACCCTGATTGTGGATTCGCCTTGTCCTGTCACACGCGGCTGTGCTGACAAACACCTGAGGGGGGTTTGTGTGGCTGCACCTGCAGTGCCCAGTGCAGACAGCAGCTCCCTGGGCTGGCTCTGACTCCTCGGGGGTGTTTTTGTGGCTGCCCCAGGTGTCAGCAGCTCGGGAGGAGGTGCCCGGGCGCCGTGGCTTCCCTGGCTACATGTACACTGACCTGGCCACCATCTACGAGCGCGCGGGCCGCGTGGAGGGCAGGAACGGCTCCATCACCCAGATCCCCATCCTCACCATGCCCAACGACGGTGAGTCCCCGCAGGAACGGGCAGATTGTTGATGGAGTGACAAAACTATCCTTTGTCCCCTTAAAAAGGAAAGAAGCTTAAGAAGCCTAGAAGTTTCTTTCCTCGATTAGGTGATAAAAGGCATCTCATAGGCTTGGGGGGGCTTCACCTCAAACTTAAGGATAGCTAATTAAACCGGAGCCAAAAAGTCTGCCTGGGCAATTTACTAGAAAAAGAAGAGAACAAAGAAACTAAATTGCTTTTGGGAGGAGTTTCACCAGGGGCGGGAGGGCCTCTTGCACCTGAATGGTTTCTCTCTGTAAAGAGTTTTGTTATTTTGCTTTTTTATTAAAACCTTTTTGTTTCCAGCGCTCCCACAGCAGCCATCCTGCTGATTTGATGCCTTCTGAGGCAGCTGAGCTATCCCGGGTGTGAAACAGATCTCCAAGAGCTTATGAGACCTTGCTGGGGGAGGCTTCTATTCCGAGTCACAGCCAGGGGCCTTCCCAGAGCAGCCTCGGGGGCACACAGCAGCTCAGCAGTCCTGTGGCCTTTAGGTTTCCTTCCTGTTCCAGGTTTCGGCTGCTTTCTGATAAAAACCCTTTGCCCTTTGAGGGCTCAGGCCTGGTGCCCATCCAGGGCCACTTGGGATTTGTGAAGGGAATAATTGCTGAAGTCACCTGGCAACAAAAAGCTGCAGCTCACTGCTGAAATGGATATAAAAAGGCTGAGAACTTTCAAACCTTTTTTTTTTTTTCCACAGATATTACTCATCCCATCCCTGACTTGACTGGATACATCACTGAGGGACAGATCTACGTGGACAGGCAGCTGCACAACAGGCAGGTGTGTGCCTCACTCCCCTCAAGGTGCTTAGGGTTATTCTGATTTTTAAGGATTCCTGTTAATTCTGGGTGTTTTCCCCCCAGATTTACCCTCCCATCAACGTCCTGCCCTCCCTGTCCCGGCTGATGAAGTCGGCCATCGGCGAGGGGATGACCAGGAAGGACCACGCAGATGTGTCCAACCAGCTGGTGGGTACAAACCCCCCCTGGGAACAGGGGCTGCTCCCCAGCACACCCTTGGCTGCCCAGCCTGGATCACTTGGGATCCAGAACATTCCTGAGGCTGCTTTAATGCCTTGGTTGAGTGTTCAGTGAGAGGTTTTGAGGTTGAAGAGGAATTGTGGATGAGTAGAGAGGGAACAGCTGAGCTGGGGGTGTTCACCTGGAGAGGGCCTAAAGGGGCTCCAGGAGAGCTGGGGAGGGACTGGGGGTGAGGGATGGAGGGACAGCACACTGCCAGAGGACAGTAATGAATGGGATATTGGGAAGGAATTCCTGGCTGCCAGGGGCTGGGCTGGAAACTCCCAGAGGAGCCGTGGCTGCTCCTGGATCCCTGCAGCGCCAGGTTGGGATAAGCTGGGACAGTGGGAGGTGTCCCTGCCGTGGCAGGGCTGGGATGAGGTGGTGTTTGAGGGCCTGTCAGCCACGCCAGGCTCCCTGAGCCCCGCTCCCCTCCCAGTACGCCTGCTACGCCATCGGCAAGGACGTGCAGGCCATGAAGGCCGTGGTGGGCGAGGAAGCCCTGACTTCGGACGACCTCCTGTACCTGGAGTTCCTGCAGAAGTTTGAGAAGAACTTCATTGCTCAGGGTAAGGCTGGCAGCAGCTCCCAGCGGGGCAGGGCTCGTGCCAGGGCGTTCCCTGCCCCACGTGCCCCCGGGCTGTCCCCGCAGGGCCCTACGAGAACCGCACGGTGTTCGAGACCCTGGACATCGGCTGGCAGCTGCTCAGGATCTTCCCCAAGGAGATGCTCAAGAGGATCCCCCAGAGCACACTGGCCGAGTTCTACCCTCGGGATGCCAAGCACTAGCCCGGCTCCCTGTGCCCCTGCTCCGTGGTTTGGTTTCCTTTTCCATGTGTTGGTGTTTCCCCGTCGCCCTCCCAGCTCCACCCAGCAGCAGGTGACGCTTGTGGCGGTGTTCCCACTGAGAGCAGTTTGGAAAATATCCCTTCTCCCACAGCCTGCATCTCCAGGAGGGTGCTCTGAAAATGTGCAATAGCCACCACGAGGTTTGGGCTTTGAAACGAGCCTTTTGTGGGGTTCTCAAGGCTGAGCATGACCAGGAATTGCCAACCTTCACTTCGAAACCGTGGGTTAGAAAACATCAGAGAGGAAATGTGACTTGCAGGACAACATTCCTTGGTGAAAAATGCAGGTTTTTAACCAGGGCTGCACATTCTGAAGGATGTGGAGGTGACACTGGGGACTTCCCCACCAGCAAAGGTGGAAAAGTCCTTGTCCTTTCAGAGGACAAAGGCCAGTGAGGTGCTACCTGAAAGTAGCGGGATACAGCTTAATTATTGAATTGCGGGTTTTAAATTGAAGTTTGCAGAGTAAATTCCCTCCTTCACCCTTTTTTGGTTGGATTCTGGAGATGCCAAACAGAACCAGCAGCTCAGTCTGGGCTCAGTGTCACCACAGCTGTTGAGAGGGATCCTGAGAGATGAAAACCACCCTAAAACGTGGCCCAGGTGTGCTGGTGTGAGCTCAGCTGTTAAACTGTGGCCTGTACGCACAAGGCAACAGGAGTTGGTAAAAAAGGCAGCTTTCATGGGAGAAAGGATATTTCCAACCTGCTCCGGGTGTGCTGGGCCCGTGCCATGGCTGGAGCTGTTGTGGTTTGCACTCCAGGCACAGATTTGCCTCAGCCCTGAGCTCAGCATTCCCAAACTCTGCAGTCCTGGCTGGGCAATTCCGTGTTGTTCCTTTTCCAACGGGTTCAGCCGAGGCTCCGGGCCCGCTGCTGCTGCTGGCACAATTCCATGCTTTTTCCAGGCTTTCCTGTAGTCTGAGCTCTGGGCTGGCTCAGCAGGGCATGTTGCACCTCCCTGCAGTGTCTGGGAAGGTGCTAACATGACTGGAATGTGCTAATTCCAGCTTTCCCTGACGTCTCCATGTGCAGTTCTCTGGTTTGTTCCGTGTTCTCTGTGGCTGCAGCAGCGACTTTATTCCAGTGCATTCCACCCAAAGCTGTGTCCAGTCTCTTTTTCCTGAGGTCAGGGTGTGGGAGGGTGGAAGCGTTGGCATGAAAACACTTTAAATGTAGAGAATCTCTAAATAAATTAAATATGGAAGGTGTTGAACAAAACGGGAGCTTCGGTGGTTCTGGGGGTGAAAATTCACTTGGGCTGGGCAGCAGCGTGTTCCTGTCCCTGGGAATGGGAATGGAGCAGCTTCAGTGTGGACTAAGGGTCACTGGAGCTGCCCCCACAACATTGTCCCTGGAGCTGGTGGCTGAGGAGGAGGAGGAGGGTCTGACCTTCAGCCTCAGTCACGGGGAAAGGCTTTGCAGGAATGTGCAGGGAATGTGATCCCTCTGTCCTCACCTCCCTCCCTCTGCTGGGGGAGGCTTGGAAACCTTAAACTCCTGGAAAATGAGCTTCAGGCCCCACTCTGGCTGGGATTCTGGATGTGATCAGCAGGGGGATGGGGGTCAGTTGGTGACCCCAGCCCCTTCATCAGCCCTGGCTGGGCAGCAGCCAGGCTTAGGACAGACCCTGTCCCAGGTGGGGACAGCCTGAGCCTGCCCAGGGCCCTGGAAACCCAGGAATGGGCAAACCCGGGAATGGGGAAACCTGGAATGAGCAAACCAAACCCAGGAATGAGCAAACCTGGAATGGGCAAACTCAGGAATGGGGAAACCTGGAATAACCAAACCAAACCCAGGAATGAGCAAACCTGGAATGAGCAAACCAAACCCAGGAATGGGCAAACTCAGGAATGGGGAAACCTGGAATGGGCAAAAGTAGGAATCACCAAACCAGGAATGACCAAGTCAAACCTGGAAATGAACAAAACCAGGAATGAGCAACCCCAACCCAGGAATGGCAAATGTGGGAATGAAGCAACCTGAGAATGGGCAAAAGCAGGAACGAACAAAAGCAGGAATGACCAAAGGAAACCCAAGAATGGCAAACCTGAGACTGGGCAAGGCCAGAAATCAACAACCCAAACTCAGGAATGGCCATGGCAAACCCAGGAATCAACAGCCCACCCCCAGGAATGGCAAACCCAGAAATGAACAATCCAAACCCAGGAACGGGCAAAGCCAGGAATGGCCAAACCAAAACTGGGAATGGCAAACCCAGGAATCAACAACCCAGCCCCAGGAATGGCAAAGCCAGGAATGGCCAAACCAAATCCAGGAATGGCGAACCCAGGAACGGCGAATCTGCACAGGTTTCTTCTCTCCACAGCCCCTGGGGCTCAGCACAGCGTTTCCCCCGAGCTGCTCGGTGCTGTGGGATGAACAAAGGCGTTGCGGCTGTCCGTCTGTCCCTGGCAGTGCTGTGACAGCTCCTGGCACGGCTCTGGCGCGGCTGGGGACAGGGGACAGCAGGTACCGGCTCAAAGGGCCGTGCTGCTCTCCCAGCTGCCGCTGCCGGGCCTTTCCAGGCCGGCTGCTTTTTCCATTCAGATTTTTGACCCCATAATGAGTAACGAGCACCGCCCGGGGGCTCAGCCGCTCGCCGAGGGATGGCAGCCGGTCCCTGCCACGGGCACACGCCAGCTGTCCCCTGGCTGGGGAGGGGAGGGTCCCTCCTGCCCCGGGGGCTCCGGGCCGGTGGCAGATGCGAGGCAGGGCCAGCACCAGGCTGGTGGGCAGAGCGGCCGGGGCTCATTTGCACATCAAAAGCGGCTTCTCGCTCCCCAGACCCGGCCCTGGCAGCGCGAGGTGGCTCCGTCCCGTTCCGCGTCCCAGGCAGCGCCGCGAAGGAGGCAGCGGGGTCGGGTTTGGGGTTGGGGTCGGGTTTGGGGTTGGGGTCGGGTTTGGTCTGGGGCTGGCTCTGCCCTGCACACAGCCAGACACGCGTGCGGAGCCCCCAGCCCGTTTCAAGGAGATGCAAATCGGCTTTTCTCCGCGCCGGGCTGATTTGCATGCGCTCATTAACCAACCCAACGACCGAGCTGCTCCCGCGGCAGCTGGAGCGGGCTGGAGCCGAGCAGCGACCCCCGGCCCGGCTCCGCCTGGGCTCCTTCTCCCTTCTGCCCCCCAAAACCAGCCTGGCTGCCTCAGCCCCTGGTCGTGCCGAGCCTGTCCCCGAAGGTGCTCTGGCTGTCACCAAATGATTTTCCCCTGGGATTATCCGGCCGTGCTGCTCCTTCCCGCTCTGGCTCCTGCAGGAGCAGGGTCCCGGCTGTCCTGGGGCTCTCCCAGCACAGGAGCAGCTCACACCCCGGGCTCTCCCAGGACAGGAGCAGCTCACACCCCGGGCTCTCCCAGGAGCAGCTCACACCCCGGGGCTCTCCCGGGAGCAGCTCACACCCCGGGCTCTCCCAGGACAGGAGCAGCTCACACCCCGGGGCTCTCCCAGCACAGGAGCAGCTCACACCCCGGGGCTCTCCCAGCACAGGAGCAGCTCACACCCCGGGGCTCTCCCGGGAGCAGCTCACACCCCGGAGCTCTCCCAGGAGCAGCTCACACCCCGGGGCTCTCCCGGGAGCAGCTCACACCCCGGGGCTCTCCCGGGAGCAGCTCACACCCTGGGGCTCTCCCAGGACGGGAGCAGCTCACACCCCGGGGCTCTCCCGGGAGCAGCTCACACCCCGGGCCTCTCCCAGGAGCAGCTCACACCCCGGAGCTCTCCCAGGAGCAGCTCACACCCCGGAGCTCTCCCGGGAGCAGCTCACACCCCGGGCTCTCCCGGGAGCAGCTCACACCCTGGGGCTCTCCTGGGAGCAGCTCACACCCCGGGGCTCTCCCAGGACAGGAGCAGCTCACACCCCGGGCTCTCCCAGGAGCAGCTCACACCCCGGGGCTCTCCCAGGTGCAGCTCACACCCCGGGCTCTCCCAGGAGCAGCTCACACCTCGGGGCTCTCCCAGGACAGGAGCAGCTCACACCCCGGGGCTCTCCCGGGAGCATTTCACACCCTAGGGCTCTCCTGGGAGCAGCTCACACCCTGGGGCTCTCCCAGGACAGGAGCAGCTCACACCCCGGGGCTCTCCCGGGAGCAGCTCACACCCCGGGGCTCTCCCGGGAGCAGCTCACACCCCGGGCTCTCCCCTGCCAGGTTTGTGCCACGGCTGGCACAGCTCAGCTGCAGCTTCAGGAGGGGTTTGCTGGAAAAGGGGCAGGATCATCACCTGCTTTTTGGGAGAGACAGCCCAGGGCCCTCAGGGCTGGGATTTTGGGTCTCCAGGGATGAGGTTTTGGCTTCCCTGGGCGTTCCTAAGAATTCCCTGGGGTGTTTGTGCCCCCAGGGATGCTGCTGTCCCTCCTGGCCCTGCCCTCGCTCCTCCTGGTGCTGCTGAGCTGGGCTGTGACCTCCGAGGGACAGGGACAGGGACATCCCCGGGCAGAGCGGGGAGCTCAGGGCTCTCCTTGCTGCTCCCTTGGCTGGATTCCTGGGAAGGCAGGGCTGGGAAGGGCTGGGCTGCACCCCCGGCCGGGCTGGGGTGGCTGTGACAGGAGGGACCCTCAGGGCACAGAGCCCTCACGGGGATTTCCTGTCCCTTTCCTCTCCAGCAGTTCTAAAATAAACTTAAAATAAATAAACTCTAAAAATCAGTTTCCCTCACTCCTAGGGCAGCAGGAGCACAACCAAATTTCCCTGGAAAGCAGCAGCAGCTGCCAGGTGCCTTTTTGGGGTGCCCAGATCCACCCCCTGCCCCGTGGGTGCAGCCAGCATGAGCAGAGTTTCCTGAAATTGGAGAATTTTCCCCATTTTCTGCTCCCCAACCTCCCCCTTGGCCTCCCCCCACGCTGTTTTTTCCTGGAGTTGATTTGGTTTGGAGCAAAACAGCTGAAATAGTCAAAACATGACCTCGGGTTTGTTCCAGCAGCCACCTCTCCCTCGGGATTTGTTTCCCTGGATCTCCTCAGGGTCGGCACCTGCCTGCTCGGGGATGCTGGGCATGAACAAACCCCAATTTCTCGGGGTGAAATCCAGGCCCACCTGCAGGGTCTGGGGGCTCAGGCTGGGAGGGGGCCGGGTGGATAATCCCAGCCTCCCTGATCCGCCCAAACCCAATCCCTGCTTCTCCATGCTCGGTTATCCCAGCTGCAGGGCAGAGATAACTCCAGGCTGGAAAAAGCAGGGCCAGGTGCAGGGATGTCCCCAGAGGGGACTCTGGTGGGCTGTGATAAATTCTGGTGGCTCGTGCATGGAGAATCCCCAGAACACCACTGAGCACCCGCAGAGAGAGGCCGGGGAAGTTTTAAAAAATGTATTTATAAATAAAAACATAAAATTAACCAGTAGTTTACATCAGTCACCAGAAATAACATCCAAAAAAAAATAAACAAAACGAAACAAAAAAAAGAAAAACCTGCAGAAAAATAATTCTCTGTCCAGGCCGGGACCTGGAGCGACACACCTGGAATGCGACGGGCACACACAGCGCGGTTGTGCAAAGGCAGCACGGCGAGGCCTCTGGAGATCACATCACAGAGCTGGGGGACACGGGGCCGAGGGGACAGCCTGGGGACGGGGACAGGGACAGGGACGGCGCCACCGAGGCCGGCAGGAGCGGGGAATTGCCGCCATGGGGCGAGGTCGGGACGGGCTCTGCTCCCCTCGGCTCCGGGCGGGGCTGCGCCCATTTTGGGGGGAGGCACAAAATCCCTCCCGGCCTCGCTGCCCCTGATCCTTCAGCTTTCCAAACATCCTTCGGCTGGGCAGGGGCTGGGCACGGGCTGGGCACGGGCTGGGCACGGGCCAGGCAGGGACAGGGGCTGGGCAAGGGCAGGGACTGGGACTGGGCAGGGACTGGGCAGGGACTGGGCAGGGATTGGACAGGGATTGGGCAGGGATTGGGCAGACAATGGGCAGGGGCTGGGCAGGGTTGGCCCCGGGGGGCACCCGCAGGAGCCTGAGGTTGGCTTTTCCAGCGGGCCACGGGTGAGCATCGTTTGTGCCGGTGCCAGGAATGTCTGGGCAGTGCCAGGAGTGGCTGGGCAGTGCCAAGAAAGGCTGGGCAGGGCCAGACTCAGCTGGGCAGTGCCAGGAGTGGCTGGGCAGTGCCAGACCCGGCTGGGCAGTGCCAGACCCGGCTGGGCAGTGCCAGGAGTGGCTGGGCGGTGCCAGACCCAGCTGGGCAGTGCCAGACCTGGCTGGGCAGTGCCAGACCCGGCTGGGCAGTGCCAGGACCGGCTGGGCAGTGCCAGACCCGGCTGGGCAGTGCCAGAACTGGCTGGACAGTGCCAGAAGTGACTGGGCAGTACCAGGACTGGATGGGCAGTACCAGACCCAGCTGGGCAGTGCCAGACCCAGCTGGGCAGTACCAGGACTGGATGGGCAGTACCAGACCCAGCTGGGCAGTGCCAGACCCAGCTGGGCAGTGCCAGGAGTGACTGGGCAGTACCAGGACTGGATGGGCAGTACCAGACCCAGCTGGGCTGTGCCAGGAGTGGCTGGGCAGTGCCAAGAAAGGCTGGGCAGTGCCAGACCCAGCTGGGCAGTGCCAGGAGTGGCTGGGCAGTGCCAGGAGTGGCTGGGCAGTGCCAGACCCAGCTGGGCAGTGCCAGGACCAGCTGGGCAGTGCCAGACCTGGCTGGGCAGTGCCAGACCCAGCTGGGCAGTGCCAGACCCGGCTGGGCAGTGCCAGGAGTGACTGGGCAGTACCAGGACTGGATGGGCAGTACCAGACCCAGCTGGGCTGTGCCAGGAGTGGCTGGGCAGTGCTAGGAGTGGCTGGGCAGTGCCAGACCCAGCTGGGCAGTGCCAGGAGTGGCTGGGCAGTGCCAGACCCGGCTGGGCAGTGCCAGGAGTGGCTGGGCAGTGCCAGACCTGGCTGCGCAGTGCCAGGAGTGGCTGGGCAGTGCCAGGAGTGGCTGGGCAGTGCCAGAACTGGCTGGGCAGTGCCAGGCCCAGCCGGGAGAGCTGGGGCAGTGGTTTGGAGTGCTCAGGGCCGGGCGCAGAAGGCACAGACTGGTTCCTGTGTGTCACCTTTCCAGGCTGCAGTGGCGCGAGGGACACGGAATTTCACACAGCTCAGAGCCCGTGGCCGAATTGGCGGCGCTGGGATTGTGCAAGAACCCCCCCCAAGAGCCCTGGAACGGGGCAGTGGGTAAATAATTGCAGCAAAAATATCATTGCACTGGCACAGAGGGGTCCCCTGGAGCCCCCACCCCACAAACTGGGTCCTGCTGGTTCCCTCCCCAGTCAGGGGGACACGAGGGTCACCAGCAGGGCCACCTCGTTATCTGTGGAGCCACTCGCTGGTGGCAGGAGGAACTTTTAAGAGCTGGGGTAGAAATTAAGGTGGAAGTGGTTGGTTTGGGGTGTTTCAGCAGCTCCCCTTGGCCGGATCCCGCGGGATCAGGGCACGGGAGGAGATAAGGCAGCCGGGGCTCCCGGGAGGGACAGCCCCAGTGAGTGCAGGGGGCTGTGGGGTGAACACAAACCCCATCCCCTGGTCAGACCGTGGCTGGGACATTCCTGTGACATCCAGCTGCTGGCTGGCAGCCGGGAGAAGGGACGGAGTCCTTGTCCGTGGGAGCTGGGAATGCCGGGCAGAGGGAGGGCTCTGGTGCTGTGGGTGCGGTGCAGGGGGGCTGTGCTCGGACTGAATGGTGATTTCAGGGTGATTTCAGGGTGATTTCAGGGTGATTTCAGGGTGATTTCAGGGTGATTTTGGGGCATTGGGTCGTACTGAGGGGGTGTGAGCAGGTGAGGACCTTCCTGAGGCCCTCACGGGCTGGCCGGGGTGGATGTGGCAGTGGCCGGAGGTGGCTCTGTGCTCCCACGGTGCCGAAGGAGGGTGAGGAGGAGTGGGAGCTTCCTCCGGGGAGCTGGGGCTGATTCCTGCCACGGGCAGTGGGCAGGACAGTGCTGTGCCACCCTGGAGCTGTGCCACCCTGGAGCTGTGCCACCCTGGAGCTGTGCCATCCCCGGAGCGGGGCCAGGCCAGGCTTCCCAAGCCCGGAGCATCCATCCCCTGGGCGCTGGGCACGGATGGCAGAGAATTCCCTGGAGTCCTGATCCCTGCCCGGGGGCAGAGGGGGCAGTGCCGGGGCGGTGCCGGGGCGGGGGAGCTGCGGGCACGTCACCATTGGCACGAGTGGCTTGGTCACCTCTGGAACACGACGGGCGGCGGAGGGACGGGGGGACACGGCTCGGCTCGGCTGCACGGGGGGGCCGAGCGGCTCGGGAGGGGACAGCGGCTCAGATCTCGGTGGCGATGATGTCCTCGTAGGGGACGTCGGCGCCGGGGATCTCCAGCTCGATGGGCTCCTTGCCGTCCTCGCCCGCCGCCAGCTGCTGCAGCATCTTCTCCAGGCTCTGGTTCCTCTTGTACATGTGCAGGTAGCTCTGCTGCAGCTGCTTCTGGTAGTGGATCACCTTCTCCTTCTCCTCCTTCCACGTCTGCCGCTCGTGCTGGAAGCTGCAGCTCATCTGCTCGTTGTTGTCGCGTTCCGCCTTCAGCTCCGCCCGCAGCCTCTCCAGCTGCCCCTGCAGGGCCTGGGCATCGTCCCCGGCCGGCCGGGGCCCCTCGCGGGCCTCGCTGAGCTGCTCCCGCAGCGCGGCCAGCTCGGAGCGCAGCTCCAGGATCTCCTGCTCCAGCAGGTTCACCTTCTCCCGCAGCAGCTCCGACTCGTTCTTCTTGCGCTGCAGCTCGTTCTCGCACACCTCCAGCTCCATGGCCTTGGTGCGCAGCGACACCTCCAGCTCCTGGCTCTTCATCTCCAGCCCCTCCATCTTCAGCCTCAGCTCCTTCAGCTGCGCCTTCAGGCTCAGGATCTCCGTGGTCTTGGTGGTGAGCTCGGTCTGCGACTCCTTCAGCTGCTGCTTCAGCAGCGAGATCTCCCCGGATTTCTGGCACACCTGGGGGAGAACACCTGAGTTAGGGCTGGACGTGGGGAAAGGCCAGGGGACCCCGTGGGTGTCGCTCTGGGACACGAAATAAACCGACACGCACGCTGGAACCTCCAGGGTAAGAAGAAGGGCAGTTTAATTTCTGACTCCAACATTTATAGACTTTCAAAAGTGGCAGTGGATTGGAGGGGGACAGTGCCACCTCTCCAATGACACTGGGCAAACCAACAGTCTATTACATTTCCCTTCCTCTGAGAAAGGAATGTAAAACAGTAATTATTTACGGAAACGTGCGTGAGAAAGTTCATTACAAGAATGTAACCATCAGAAGGCTTGGAAGAACAGGGCACCCCGTGTGAGCCAGGCACAGCTGGGGTGCAGCACGTGCAGATCCTGAATTTAACTTTCTTACCATTATTTTTTAGAATTATAATTTAGTTACGATGATTATTTATAATTAATATGACCTTAAATAATATTACATATTATTATTTGTTATTGATATTAATTTATAATTAATGTGCCTCTTCCTAAACGCTGGAATTTCCAGCAGATTAACGGTGTTTGCTCGGCCGTGCCAAGGAGTGAGTAAATTAAGCTTAAGCAGAGAGCAGAAGGTTTTACTGCTCCCTAACAAACGGCCATGGCAAGCCCAAGCAGTTCCTATTTCCTTGTGGCAAGGCAGTTTTACAGCTCCTGTGGGGCAGGAAAAGCCGAGCTGGAGGCCGGGAATGTGAGTTATTTTAATGCCTGAGGGGGTTTGTGCTGTGCTGGTTCCCTTGGCTGAGGGGAAGGGTTCAGAGGGGCAATGAGAGCCTCAGTCCCACTCCCCTGGGGCTCTGCTGGGTTTCACATCCATTTCCTGCAGCCTGGGGTGGGATGGGAAGGGCTGGAGGGTTTGGAGCTCTCGCCCTCCACGTCCCCCTTGCCATCCCCCCTTTTGCCTCTCACCTCCCACTGCGTCTCCTCCAGCGCCGGGGCAAAGCTGGTCTTCTCCTTCTCGTAGGACCTCAGCTTGGTCTCCAGCAGGTTCTGCTCCTTCATGAGTTTCTCCAGCTCCTCCCGCAGCTGCTGCTTCTCCTGCTGCAGCTGGAACACCTGCAGGTGCAGCACCTGCTGCGTCCGCTGCGTTTTCTGCGAGGTTTGCTTGAGTTTGCTGTTGCATTTCTGCTTCAGCCCCTCCAGCTCCTCCTTGCAGCGCCGCTGCTTCTCCTCGTAGGCCTGGCAGGAGCTGATTTCCTTCTCCTCGAAGCTCGACTGCAGCTCCTGCAGCTCCCCCTCCCTCTCCAGCAGCTTCTGCTCCAGCTCCTGGATGGTGGATTCGTCCGTGGCGATGGGCGAGCGCACGCAGGCGCTCTTCTCGGCGCCGGGGCGGTGCTGGGGCGCCTTGCCGGGGTTCAGGATCTTGTTGCCGCCGTCGGAGAAGGACATGGCCTTGAGGCTCATCATGTTGCTGTCCTGGATGATGGCACACTGCAGGATGTTGTGGGCAGAGCCCCCGAAGCGGCTGATGGGGCCCATGGGGGTGACCAGGGGCTCCAGCTGGTAGCTGCTGCTGGTGCTGTGCGTGGGCAGGCTGGACATGGAGTTGCGGCCGGAGTCGGACAGGCCTCCCGAGCACGGCAGCGGCCGCAGCTCCTGCTCCTTGGCCTTCTCCGGGGGGTGCAGCTGCTGGGCCAGGGGCCCCCCGCTCTCGGGGGACGAGTGCAGGATGGCCCCGGAGCGCGGCAGCACCGGCTTGAAGGCCGTGGGACGAGGCAGCGGCTTGTCCCCACCCTGCCGGGGAGAGCAGAGCCCGTCAGCACCGAGAGAGCTCCGCGCGTGTCCCCCCCGCTTCTGCCCCACCCGCGGTGGGACAGGCCCCCCAGGGCTGGGGCATGCTCGGGGGGAAGCTGCTGGCTAAAACTGCTGGGTTTGGAAATTAAGGGATCCGAATCCTTCGGGCCGTGTTGCCCATCCGAACTCCCCAAAGCTGAGGGGGCACAGTGCCCCCAGCTGCCCCTGCTCTCCCTGAGCTTCCTCAGGGACCACAACCAACACAGCCCCGTGGTGGCGCCTGCAGACGCTCTGGGGACAGTGGGACATCCCCCCAGCTCCCGGGGCCGCCTTTCCCCACTCACCACATCCAGCTGGCTGGGGAAGGGCATCAGCTTCTGCGGCGTGGGCGTCCCGAAGTCCAGCCCGCTGGTCCCGGCGGGCACGCCCAGCTCCCCGCCGCCCAGGGCGGTGTAGTCCGGCCGCTGCGAGCCGTGCGCCTTCTGGCTGACCTTGATGTAAAAGAAATCCTCATTCTTGCTGCTCTTGGAGCCGGACTTGTGGCCGGAGTCCTGCGAGAAGCCGAAGCGGAGCAGCCCGTCCGAGTAGCGGTTGAGCTTTTTCAGGTGCGAGGACTTGCGGAGCTTGTACTGGGAGGCGCGGCAGTGCTTGCTGTGGAAGCTGTGGCCGGAGATGAGGCTGCTGACGCTGCCCATGCTGCTCCCGGCGCCGCCAGATCATAGCAGAGCCCGCGGTGCGGCCGGGAGCGCCGAGCCTGGGGACACGGGGACACGGCGTGAGCCAGGAGAGGCCACCCGGGGGGTGGCAGAGCTCCTGGTCTGGGGGTTGAGCGTTAAAGATGGGTTAGAAATGGTTGTAAAATAGCTGATGGATCGTTCAGCACGTGCTGTGAGTTCGGTTATTCTATTGTAACAGGGGTTAAAGGGCAGTTGTAAGCAATCCGGTGCTCGAGGTACCCGAGCACAGCTCAGTAAAGTGCAGCACCCCCAGCGGAACGAGCCGGCCTGGCCAGAGCTGCCATGGGCCAACCCAGCGCCTCAAACCTTCCTGCGAATGAAGGATCCGAGCAGAAACCAACCCAAAGGGACAAAAACAGGATCCAAAGGGGCTCCTGGCCCCCTGAGCTGTGCTGCTCCATCGGGGCCATCGCTGCTGCAGCATCCTCGCCGGGAGCGCTGCTGCTCGGCCCGCGGGCCCCTCGCTTTGGGCCTTGCTTTTTATAATAAAAGCTGAAATCACTTCAGCACCGGGAGCTGCTCTGGTTTTTATCATTGAGGGTGGGAACTGAGGCTGGGGGGGACCTTAGCCCCGTCCCGAGGGACAGCACCCAGAGCTCCGTGTGACAGGGACAGCACCCAGAGCGCTGTGCCAGGCAGGCACATCCCATTCCCACGTTCCCACAGGTCCAGCTGGGCATCAAGGAAAGGCTCTTCTTCCCCCAGAGGGTGGCCGGGCACTGGCCAGGCTCCAGCTGTGCTTGGGAGCATCCTGGATAAAGCCAGAAAATCGCTTGAAATGGCTTTAATTTATTAATAATTTAAATGGCTTTTATGAAATATTTCATTAATTGAAGTGGATTTTTATCCATCGTGGATAAAGCCAGGAAAGTTCTCCAAAAACGCCCAGAGGAGGAAAAGGGATTTGTGGTGATTTTTAGGCACAATCCCAACAGGCCCCCGCATCTCCTGCCCGCTCCTGGACAGATCCCGGCTCCACAGCCTCTCCCGCATCCCTCTCCACTTCCCAGCGCTCCTCTTAACCTGCCCGAAGAGGGGCTCCGCGAGGCTTAATTAGCGCTAATGGCTGCGCGAGGCTTAATTAGCGCTAATGGCTGCGCGGCACTGGAGGGGCCGAGAGGCCCCGGGAGCTGAGTGCTGCCCTCAGAGGCACGGGGCTCTCCTCGGCCGCTTTCTTGGGAGGGGGAAAATATCAGTGAAATCAAGCCGCAGCTCCTGGTGGCCTCCGCGACACTCGGCTCCAATGGGGACGCAGACCCAGCTCGATAATTAGCGCTGAGCTGGGAGAGGGGGGAAGGCACGAAAATAAAATGATCTGGGTCCTGTTTGCACCGGAGGAGGGAGGGAGGGAAGGTTTCTGCTCCGCGCTGTGTTTGAACAGCTCAGAGCTCTCACCGGCTGCTCCAATCCTCTCCGGAGCTCCCCAGGCCGAGTTCCGGGGGTCCAAGCAGGAGTCTGGGGGTGGGAGAGGGTTGGGGGGTGGAGGGGGTGCAGGAACGCTGTGCCAGGGTGCCTCAGTGCCCTGTCCTCAATCCCAGAGTCAGGCCTCTGTTCTCCCACTCCTCTTTTCCCATTCCTCTTTTCCCACTCCTCTCTTTTCCTATTCCTCTTCCCCCCTCCTCTCTTTTCCCCCTCCTCTCTTTTCCCACTCCTCTCTTTTCCCCCTCCTCTCTTTTCCCATTCCTCTTTTCTTTTCCCACTCCTCTCTTTTCCCATTCCTCTTCCCCTCTCCTCTCTTTTCCCATTCCTCTTTTCCCCCTCCTCTCTTTTCCCTCCTCTCTTTTCCCACTCCCCTTTTCCCCTTCCACCCGCTCTCATCCCTCCCCTTATCCGTTTTCCTGAGCCCGAGGACCGGGATGGCTGAAGGGCAGAGGGAGGGCAGCGGGCCCGCAGAAACCCCAAAGCCATTTTTGGGAGATCAGGAGAAGCGAGAAAGGCCCGAGCGGCTGCCGGGACGCTGCAGGTACCGCACCAGCTTCGGGAAGAGCAGGAGGGGAGGGATCGCTGCGGGGGACGCGACAATTGTCCCCACAATTGTCACAATTGTCCCCGCAATTGTCTACACAATTGTCCCCAATGTTGTCCCCACAGTTGTCCCCGCAATTGTCCCCGCATAGCCCGTGCCGGTGCCTGCGGGGGGTGGAAGGCGCTGTGACAATGACACAGGTGCCACCTGCGGCCGCTCTCCCCGGGCAGCGCTCGGCGCTCAGCCCCGGGCTGTGACACGCCCCGGTACATTTATTTTCCACCCAGGGTGGGTGACACGCACCCCCAGCCCATCCCTGTACATTTCTTTTCCACCGGGGGGATTCACACGCACCCCCAGCCCGTCCCTGTACATTTATTTTCCACCTAGGGTGGGTTACACGCACCCCCAGCCCATCCCTGTACATTTATTTTCCACCCAGGGTGGGTTACACGCACCCCCAGCCCATCCCTGTACATTTCTTTTCCACTCGAGGGGATTCACATGCACCCCCAGCCCATTCTTGTACATTTATTTTCCACCCAGGGGGGGTTACACTCACCCCCAGTCCGTTTCTGTACATTTCTTTTCCACGCGGGGGATTCACGCACCCCCAGCCCACTCTTCTACATTTATTTTCCACTCGGGGGGATTCACACGCACCCCCAGCCCGTCCTATACATTTATTTTCCAACCAGGGGGGGTTACACGCACCCCCAGCCCATCCCTGTACATTTATTTTTCACCGGGGGGATTCACACTCACCCCCAGCCCATCCTATACATTTATTTTCCACCCGGGGTGGGTTACACGCACCCCCAGCCCCTTCCTGTACATTTATTTTCCACCCAGGGGGGATTCACACGCGCCCCCAGCCCATCCCTGTACATTTATTTTCCACGGGGGGATTCACACGCACCCCCAGCCCGTTCCTGTACGTTTCTTTTCCACTCGAGGGGATTCACACGCACCCCCAGCCCATCCCTGTACATTTATTTTCCACCCGGGGGGATTCACACGCACCCCCAGTCCATTTCTGTACATTTCTTTTCCACGCAGGGGGATTCACGCACCCCCAGCCCATTCTTCTACATTTATTTTCCACTCGGGGGGATTCACACGCACCCCCAGCCCGTCCCTGTACATTTATTTTCCACCGGGGGGATTCACACGCACCCCCAGCCCATCCCTGTACATTTATTTTCCACCCAGGGGGATTCACGCGCTCGCACGGCGGGGTGCGGGGCTTTGAGCCCCCACAGAGGCCGGAGCTGCTCGCTGCCCCCCCGGGAAGATGCACCCGCGGATTTTTGGGTGCCCGTGGGAGATGGGAGACGGGGTTGAGGCGGCGCTGGGACTTTCCAGCCTCCTGGCAGGAGGCATTTCCATCAGCCCCAAACCTCCCACGCACGCCCGAGAGGGCTGAGCACGTTTTTCTTCTCCTTCCCTCTCAAAATGAACTGTGGGGGAGTCGGAATCCACGGGCAGAGCAACAAGAGGAGCCAGCAGAGCTGGCAGGGCCCAGGAGCCCAAGGAGGGGTCAGAGCCGTCCCCTCTCCTCGCTCCTTCCCTGGGGGACACGCGGGGATGCCGAGGGCTTTGCTGAGCCCCCAAAGCCCGTCCCTGCGGACCCCCGCACACGAGGCCCGCGGGGATGAATCGGGCCCGGGCGTTCGAGGGGGCCGGGCTGGCTCAGAGCGGGGGGAAAAGGGAGAAAAAGGAACGGAAACCATGCCGAGAGCGAAAGTGGGGGTGTCCCGCGGGCAGCTGCGGGTGCACAGCTGGAGAGGGGGAGCACAGCTGGAAAGAGGGAGCACAGCTGGAGGGGGAGCACAGCTGGAGGGGGGAGCACAGCTGGAGAGGAGGAGCACAGCTGGAGAGGGGGAGCACAGCTGGAGACAGAGAGCACAGCTGGAGACAGAGAGCACAGCTGGAGAGGAGAGCACAGCTGGAGAGGGGAGCACAGCTGGAGGGGGGAGCACAGCTGGAGGGGGGAGCACAGCTGGAGGGGGAGAGCACAGCTGGAGAGGGGAGAGCACAGCTGGAGAGGAGGAGCACAGCTGGAGAGGGGTGCACAGCTGGAGAGGGGTGCACAGCTGGAGGGGGAGAGCACAGCTGGAGGGGGAGAGCACAGCTGGAGGGGGAGAGCACAGCTGGAGACAGAGAGCACAGCTGGAGAGGAGGAGCACAGCTGGGGAGGAGGAGCACAGCTGGAGGGGGGAGCACAGCTGGAGGGGGAGAGCACAGCTGGAGAGGAGGAGCACAGCTGGGGAGGAGGAGCACAGCTGGAGAGGGGGAGCACAGCTGGAGAGGGAGAGCACAGCTGGAGAGGAGAAGCACAGCTGGAGAGGGGGAGCACAGCTGGAGAAGGGGAGCACAGCTGGAGGGGGGAGCACAGCTGGAGACAGAGAGCACAGCTGGAGAGGGGAGCACAGCTGGAAAGAGGGAGCACAGCTGGAGGGGGAGCACAGATGGAGGGGGAGAGCACAGCTGGAGACGGAGAGCACAGCTGGAGAGGGGAGCACAGCTGGAGAGGGGAGCACCACTGGAGAGGGGAGCACAGCTGGAGACGGGAGCACAGCTGGAGAGGGAGAGCACAGCTGGAGGGGGAGCACAGCTGGAGACAGAGAGCACTGCTGGAGGGGGGAGCACAGCTGGAGAGGAGGAGCACAGCTGGAGGGGGAGCACAGCTGGAGAGGGAGAGCACAGCTGGAGAGGGGGAGCACAGCTGGAGACAGAGAGCACAGCTGGAGAGGGGGAGCACAGCTGGAGAGGGAGAGCACAGCTGGAGACAGAGAGCACAGCTGGAGACAGAGAGCACAGCTGGAGAGGGGAGCACAGCTGGAGGGGGGAGCACAGCTGGAGAGGGGGAGCACAGCTGGAGGGGGGTGCACAGCTGGAGAGGGGGAGCACAGCTGGAGGGGGGGAGCACAGCTGGAGAGAGGGAGCACAGCTGGAGGGGGGAGCACAGCTGGAGAGCACTGGGGGCTGCGGGTGTGACACGGCCAGAGGCCACAAAACCACAGAATTAAAATGAAAGACCTTGGAGATGGAGTCCAACCTGTCCCCTAAAAGTGAGAGGGGTGACTGGAGCTGCGGGTGGGGTCACGGTGTCCTCGGTGGGTCCCGTGATGTCACCGCACAGCCCGGCTGTCCCCAGGGTGAAGGTGATTACCCCGATCAACGCGAGCACAGAGAGCCACAAAGGACAGAGGTGTCCCTGCCGCTCCCTGCCTGCAGCAAACGAGCCCCTCAAGGGTCTTTTGTGGCACCGCCACGGTGGCAGCAGCACGAGCCCCGTGTCCCCTCCCCGAGCAGGTCTGTGACCCTTCCAGGGGCTTCCAGCTCCCCCCGGATCGGGGAATCCCGGAATGGTCACGGCGGAGATCACCCAGAGCAGCTCCTGGGAGCGTGGGGGTCCCGGGGGGCTGATCCCGACAAACAGCGCGGGCTGAACCCCGGGATGGGGGAAAACACGTGGATTCACCCACTCGGGCTTGTGCAGAGAGAGGGGGGAAAAAATGAATGGCATCTCATCAGCGCAGTCATGCCTACCCCGCACGTGGGAGCGCCGCTCTCCCCTGCCTCCTTCCCCCCGGAATTCAGTCTTATCTCCCTCAATCTCGTCTCCCTCAGCCTTTGAAGCTTTCCCCCTTCCCCGCTGCAGCTTTCCCCGCGCCTTCCCGAGCAGGCTGCCCTGGCAGGAGCCCCGGGTTCCTGGCGGCCCCGCGGTGCTGCTCCGCTCCCTGCCGATCCTGTTCTTCCCCCCCTCTGGAATGCCAGCGCTTCCTTCTTCCCCGCGAGCTCTCGCCCCCGCCTTTTCCCTCCTGGATTATTATTCATCCTCGCCGTGCAGATGCTCCCACACATTCGGGTGTTTGTTGGGAGATGCTCGGAGAGCACGGAGCAGCTGCCAGGAGCCCGGCTCGGGGCTCAGCCTGAGCCTTCCCCTTTCCCTCGAGCCCTGCCAGGCGCTGTGCCCCTGTGCCACCCGGCCATCTGGGCCTTGGGGACACCGGGAATGTGGCCCTGGCGGGGAAAACTGGGAATTTCCATGGTGAAAAGTGCTGCCTGGAGCACCTGAGTTGGGCTTTAGTGAAGAGAATGGCTCCGTGCACAGCTTGGAGCGCAGCATTTGCACTGAGCTGGGCCTGGGAGCTGCTCCAAACCCAGACTGAGCCTCCAGGAGCCCCAAATGCTGCTGAACCCCCTGAGCTGGGCCTAGGAGCTGCTCCAAACCCAGACTGAGCCTCCAGGAGCCCAAACGCTGCTGAACCCCCCTGGGCTGAGGCAACGAAGTCCCCCTGGGTTGTGTGAGAGCATCTGCCTGGCTCAGCTGCAGCTCCTGCTGCTCTCCCCGTGCCCAGCTGGGGCCAGGCTCCCCAAACCCTGCTCTTTTAGCCCTCCAAACCCTGCTCTTTTTTCTCTCCAAACTGTGCTCCTTTTGCCCTCCAAACATTGCTCTTTATTTCTCTCCAAACCCTGCTCTTTTTACCCTCCAAACCCTGCTCCTTTTGCCCTCCAAACCCTGCTCCTTTTACCCTCCAAACCCTGCTCCTTTTGCTCCCCAAACCCTGCTGGTTTTACTCTCCAAACCCTGCTCTTTTTGCCCTCCAAACCCTGCTCTTTTTGCTCCCCAAACAAACAGCAGCATCCAGCGCTTGGCGAGCTCCGGGCTGAGCCGACCTCGCCCCCAGCCCGTGCCCGAGCCCCTCCCGGCGCTGCCGGGGCTGAATTCAGCCCCTGCCCGGGCGGGCGCCGCTGCTTTGTGCCTCGGGGCCCCACAACAAGGCTTTCATTCACTGCCACCCATTGTCCCCGCTCATTCAGTGACATCCACCGGGCTGGTTTTGATCGCGGGCCGGCACAAAGCGCTCTCCATGCGTTCCGCCCCGATTTGCCATTAGCGAGGAGGGGGGGGACACACTCGTCGAGAAGAATAACCCGCCTCGGTGACACGTTCCAGGCACTCGAGTGGCCCGGGAGTCCATCACACTCGATGTTCTGTCAATGAACACCGGGAGAATTCGCAGCCGCCGCTCGTTGAGGGGAGCCGGTGCCAGGGGCTGGGTGGGCTCCGTGCCAGTGCGGCTCTGCCACCGTCCCCTGGCAGCTGGGCGCCCCGCTGCAGGCCTGCGGGTGGAGGTGCGACTGCTCAACAGCAAAATAAAAAAAAAAAAAGAAAAGAAAAAAAGGGGAAAAAAAAGAAAAGGGCAATTTGCACCACCCCAGCCCCTGCGGGATGGTGGCTCAGGTCAAGGTCACTTAGAAAGCCAAAAATCATCGCTGAATTCAGCAGCAGCTTTGGGAAGGGCTGTGCAGGAGCCGCGGACAGGCAGGGAGAGGCCGAGGCGCGGATCCCGCCCGGGATGTGCCGGGCGGGCAGGGGGGGCCCATCCCCGGCGGGACGCGGGCGCTCCGAGCCGCGCTTGGGGCAGAGCTGCGGGGGTTCCGCGGTGCCGCTGGTTCACAGCCAGGCCGAGCTCCGGGGGTGCCACCCCACCCTCCCCGGGCACAGCGGGGAGAGGCTCCCGGCCCTGCCCGGGGACGATTGCTCAACGCGCCGAAAATCGGTGTCAGCAGCGTCCCGTGACTTGCCGCGGCTCCCGTTTGCTCTCTGCGGCCTCGGCCCAGCAAATCCCCGGCCCAGAGAGGGGATCTGCTCCTCTCCGCTCCGCCCGCAGCCCCCGAGGGACGCGGGGGGGGACACAAACCCTGAGAGGCCACAGCCACAGCCAGCGTCCCCTGGGATGGAACCCCCTGGGGTCCTGCAGGGTCACAGGCCCTGGAAAGCCGCGCTGAGGAGAGGGCTGGGCTGGGCAAAGGCTCTGCCCCCAGAGCGTGGCGGGCACTGCCCAGGGAGTGGGCACGGCCCCGGGGCTGCCAGGGCTCCAGGGATGGGATTGCTGGGGGTCCGTGCAGGGCCAGGGCTGGGACTCTGACCCCTGCGGGTCCCTCCCAGCTCGGGACGTTCTGAGATCCCAGAATTAACTGGGATGCCACCAGATGGTGATGATGATGAGGGACTGAACATCTTCACCTCCCTCCTGCCAGCCCGGGAACGGCGTCCCCCAAAGTCAGTTTGGGAATCTGCTGCTCCCAGGCCGGCCCTGGAGCTGCCCCGTGTGTGTGCCCTGAGCGAGGAGGGACTCCTGGAGCCCCAAACCCCTCAGCTCTCCCCACACAGCTGCACTTGGAGAGCCGCAGAGCCCAGAGAATCGGGCCTGGACACAGCCCCGTGTCCCTGGGGCAGGGGCTGCTCCCAGCCGGCCCCCCGGGATGGATGGACACTCCCTCCTGAGCTCAGGGCAGCCTGGGAACATCCCAGGAGCTTGGGGATCCCTGCTCCATCCATCTCGGCTCGGCCTGAGCCCAGCTGGGGCCAGGCTCCCCAAACCCAGCTCCTCTTGCCCTCCAGACCCTGCTATTTTTTCTCTCCAAACCCTGCCCTTTTTGCTCCCCAAATCCTACTCCTTTTGCCCTCCAAATTCTCATTTGGGTCTCCGAACCCTGCTGGTTTTGCCCTCCAAACCCTGTCCTGTCCATCCTCCCGACACCAACATTTGTGTGAGCAGCCCCCAGCCCTGCCTGTGAGAGCAGACCCCGAATTCTTCCTCCCCCTTTTTTTTTTGGGGTTAAATCCACTCCAGCCCCCCGCAGCTGGCAGCCCCGGCTCCACCACGTGCCAGAGCCTCCCAGTGCCACCCGGAGCTCCCCATTCTGTCCCCGCTGCTGTCGCCGGGCTTTGGGAGCTCGGTGATTCACGGAGCACCCACACGAGCCACATCAGTCATGCTGGGCTACAAAGGGAACGCGTGTGAGACACCGTTAAATATTCCTGGGGCGGAGAGAAAGATCCTTTCAGCTCCGGTAATTCCTCCCAGCATCTGGCTTTTCGCACTAATGAGCGACTGAGACGGCAATTAGAGCCCCGCTAATTGGCAAGGCAGAAACGCCGCTCCCTGCTCCGCTTTGGGGACACCTGAATGGTGACGGTGGCACCGCGGCCAGCCTGGGGAGTTCACCCCCCTCCCATGCCAGGCACCCTCGATCCGCGGGGAGCCCACAGCGCCAAATCTGGGGACAATTTGGCCTCCTGGGGATGCTGTGGGGGACACCTCGCTGGAGGTGCCATCCCTGCAGGTGAGGAGCGGCCCCTCCTGCCCGGCCCCCCGGCACTGGCCGGGATATTTTGGGGTGTTTTGGGGTATTTTGGGAGCCGTCTGGGGCTGGCAGGTGGTGCCGGGGCGGTGGCAGCTGAGCCCGGCTTTCACTCGGGAGCCGCCAGGCCCCTGCTCACACTTCTCTTCCCGACCCTGCCCCGCACAATCTGCCGCGGTGCGAGCTGAAATTCCCCGCTCCAGGGGCTGCTCTGCCCCGGGAGGCTTCGGGGATGGATCCCTGAATTCCTGCCCGGGCAGCACCGACCCTGGCGGGGCTGGGGGTCCCGCAGCCTCCCCCGCGCTGCGCCCGGGCTCTGCCTGCCGGGAGGGCTTTGTCTGTCCGGCTAAAAATAGCAGGAACTTGGTGTAACTCGGCATGAGCTCGAAATACTTCTCCTCCCAGCCTGCTGCTTCCACGGGCTGCTCACGTGGCTTCAGCCCTGAATTATGGATAAAACCGGGATGAGGGGCAGCAAGCCCGTTTCCCTCGAGGTGCGACGAGGTGGTGGCACCGAGGGCTCCTTCCACAAGGCACCCAGCTCCCCAAAACCTGCAGGCGATACCTGGGCCGAGGCTCTTTGTGCTGCACAGCTCCCCCGGGCACAGGAGGGGAGCAGCATCCTCTCCATGCACAGGCAAAATTTAGCAGCGGTGCTCAGGCTGCCATGGAGACCGGGCTGTGTTTGCAATCTCCGCGCCTTTTATTGTCTCTCCCCCTCTCCCGAGCGGCTGAAAAGCAGCCAGGAGCAGCAGGGCTGGCACTGCCTCGCTGGCATTGCCCCCCTGCTCCCGGTGGCCACAGCGGCCAGGCCATCCCCCCCGGGTGCCCTCTCTGCTCCTTCAGCCCCTCTCGGGGCCACTTCGGGCACCTCCCGGCCTCTCTGGGGACCAGAAAGCAAATTTGGGCTCGCTGGGCTCAGGTGGGCACCGTGAGGGGCTCAGGGCCACCCTCTGCTGTCCCCTCGTCCCTGCGCCCTGGGGACAGCCAGGGAGGGGGACAAGGGCTGGAACTGGGCTGGTTTGGGGCTTTTTCCCACAGCCAAGGGCTGGACACTGCCTGAAAACAGGACGGGGAGTCACTGGCCCGGCAGCAGCTGAAAGGCCCAAATCTCTGCCCCAGCCTGAGGAAACAGAGCCAGAGGCAAAACCTGTCCCAGGCAGGGCCTAAAGATCCGCCCCAAACTAAACCCAGTGCCAGGCCTAGGCTGGGCTTTGCTGCGATCCCTCCTGTGCTGTCTGTGGTACCGGTTACACCCAGCTCGTCTAAATTTGGGGGTTTTTGTGCCTGCCTGGCGCTCAGAGCTGAGGAAAAGCAACTCCTGCTCGTTGATGAGCAGCCAAGCTCGGTCCCGGCTGCGAGGAGCATCTGCTGCTGCTGTCTCCTCATCCCCAGCTCCTCTCCCGCTTCCCAGAGTGTCACATCCCATCCCAGTGCTCCATGCAGCAGCAGAAGGGGGGGAAAAAAAAGGCAAATTCAGCTCTCGCTTCCTATTTTCCTCTTTCCTCTCTTTTCCAGACTTGGCCCGTGGTGAAATCCACCCCTTTAATGCCTGGCTGCCAACTAGAGCAGCTCTCCCAACAGGGAAATGTGCATCAAAGTTGCAGGGAATATTTAATTAACCTTTAAAGGAGCTCTTCCCTCAGCGGCTCGCGGAGATGTCACGGAATTGTTCTGAAAATCGGGAGGAGCTGGGTGCTGGGAAAAGGGGCAGCTAAAGATCCAGATGTTCCTGGATCCTCAGCTGGAACCTCTGATCTTGGCTTGGGCAAGGCGCCAAATCCACAGCCCTGCAGCCAGGGGAGCCGGGACAACTCGGAGGGGACACCCGGGATGGCAGCAGGGATTTTGGGGAGGTTTTCCTTTCCCAGGATCTCTCTCCCAGCTGCGTCCTCTCCCTCTGCCAGGCCTCGGAGGATCCTCCCTGCTCCCAAAGCAGAGCTCGGGTTGAGGCTCTCCCAGAAATGATCAAAACTCCCTGCAGGCAGGAGCTGCCTTCGCTGAGGGGAGAAACGGGAATATTCCAGCCCGGGGGGGAAGTCCTGGATGTGAGGAAGAGGAGGAAGAGGAGGAAGGGCTGGCTGGGAACGCTGCAGGGGCGCCACATTTGCTGCTGCAGGAACCCCAGCGCTGCTTGTGCAAGATTTGGGTCCCCAAATCCAGGGAATGGCCACGCCTGGCCCCACTCAGGGCTCCCCACAAAAAAAAACCCCAGGAATTCCTTGGACTTTCCTGCTCACAGGGGCTTCTCCCAGCCAGGGGAGCAGCACAAAACCCCGGCAGGCAGCAGGGAAAGCCCCACGTGCCGAATCTTTGTGCATTCCCTGCTATTTTTAACTAATCCCGAATGGAAACCCCGCCTGGGGCTGCTGCTCCCGGCCTTGCTCCTTCCCTGCTGCTCGGCAGCTCCTGGAAAAACCCCCCCAAGGGCAGCTGGCGAGCGAGGAACAGCGAATAAATCAGGCAGGGGGTGGATTTGGGGCCTCCCAGGAGAGAGGATATTTATAAACACGCCAGGCCGTGGTCAGGGGGAGCAGGAAAAAACCCCTCCAAATTTCCTGTCGGGGCTGAGCCTTCCCTGAGCGCTGCGGGATGGAGTCCCACAGCTCTGCCACGGAGCCGTGCAGGGCCACAGCCGTGCCTGTGCCAGGCTGGGCTGCTCCAGGAGCAGCTTTAGGAGCAGTTTTAGCAGCAGGTTTTGCAGCAGGTTTAGCAGCAGCTCCCGGAATAGCTGCAGTGCTACTACGGTTTCACACTTGGCCACGCAGCGCAGGCACCGAGCTCTGCCGGTGGCCCTGGGTGACTCCGTGTCCCGGGAAGGGCCCCTGGAGCTCGGCTCGGGGTCTCGGGGATTTCTGGGATGGTCCCAAGGATCAGATTCCCGCCCCAGCCCTGCTGCTCTGTGCTGCCCATCTCTGCATGCCGCGGATGCCTCACCTGAGCCTCACCTGAGCCTCACCTGAGCATGACTGGACCTGCCCGCTGCAGACAGAGCCTCTCCGAGAGGGGAAGGAGGGATGTGGGGCCGAGGAGCGCGGGAGGAGCTGGGACAGATCCCTGGGACAGATCCCTGTCCCCTCCACAGCGGAGCATCCCCCGCTGCCCCTCCTGCCCTGCACACCCGGGCACGGGGACGCAGCCCTGGCAGCCCCCACGGCCGGGGGGCTCTGCCGGGGCTCTGCTGGGGCTCTGCTGGGCTGCTCCGGAGCTCTCGCTTTGCTGCCTGAGCCTCGCCTGCCTTCGCCTCCCCCCCTCGCAGCGCTGCCTGCCAGGAGCGGTGACTAACGGGGGGGAAGGGACGGAGCGGCTCCGGCCCCGCTCAGCGGCCCCGCCGTGCCAGGAGGGCTCAGCCGGGCACAGCCGGGGGGCTCCGCGGGCCGGGGAGTCCCGCGGCGGCAGCCGGGAGCATCCCCGGAGCCGCGATTGTGCGGCTGAGTGCGCTTTTGCAGCTGCCATTAATTGCCCCCATCGCTAAACGCGCGGGTTTCGCACTTGCAGCTCTTTGTGCCGCTCATTAATGGCCCTGGTAATTAATGACCCGAGCGGAGCGGCTCCGCAGCCCCGGGAAAACCTGGCTGGGGGCGCGGGGGTGAGCTGGGCACACGGAGGGGACAGAGGGTGACACTGGAAAAGCCTGGCTAGGGACACCGGGACACACGCAGGGGACACTGAGTGACACTGGAAAAGCCTGGCTGGGCGCACAGAGGTGAGCTGGACACACGGAGGGGACAGAGGGTGACACTGGCCAGGACTGGCGTGGGAGGCTGGGCTGGCCAGCGATCCCCGGCAGAGCTTCCCGGGGAAGGTAAATCAGTGTCTGCTTGACGCTCGATGGTGGAGGAGTTTTTTCCCCTGCTCGTTTTCCGGTGTAGAAGAGGAGCTCTGGGGAGGGTTCGGGCAGCCGTGGGGGTTCCTGTGGAGCTCCTGCTCCCAAAAATGGGGCTGGAGCTGGTTCCTCCTGGCTGCCCGAGGCCCACGGGGGAGGAGAAGATCACGGGCCCCACTGTGAGCACAGGACACAGAAACCCCTCGGGCTAGGGGGTGCCCAGGGCTGGGCACTGCCGGACGGGGCCCCCACGGGGGGCGGTGGCAGAAGGGCAAGCCAGCCCCCGGGAAAGCAAGCCCAGCCCCCGGGAGACAGGGCTGCTCAGCAGGGACGCAGCTGTGCCACCCCTGCAGCGGGACCGAGGGATGGGGGCGCATCCCTGGGGAGGGGGGATCAGCACCGGGGGTCCCACACGACCCCGGGCCCTCTCGTGGGGGTGGGACCCTCCTGCCGCACGGGGGGAGACCTGTCCCGTGGGGGAGACCCCTGAAGCAGGAGGGAGAGCCCAGGCCCCTCCGGAGATGTCACAGAGCGAGCACGGCTCGGGTGGCTCCGCAGGGACGGGAATGTCGCCTGCCAGGACCTGTCCCTGCGCTCGGTCCCCCCAGGGAGCAGCGGGCCGCGCGGATCTGTCCCCGAGCACTCGGTGTCACCGCTCACCCGGTGACAGCCCGGCGGCGGCAGCGCTCCAGCGCCGCTTTTCCAGGCGAGGTTAATCCCCGGCTTTCCAGGAGCTGCGCTGGCACCCGCGGGAGCTGCGCGGCCTCGGGGCGGCTCTGCCCTCCCTCCCACGCCTTCCCCGGGCCGCAGAGCCCGGCCCGGAGCGGGGGCAGCCCCTCGAGCCCCGGGGAAGGCCGGACCCCCGGCAGGGGCGGCGGGACGGCGCTGCCGCATGTCCCCAGGTGCGGGTGGCATTTCCCGCAGGGGTCCCCGCTGCCCGCGCCAGGCGCGGCCCCCGCGCTCCTTCCTCCCCTCCCACGCACCCGGCGCTGCCCGCGCAGCTCCAGCGGCGAAGAATTCCTGCAGGAGCAGGCAGCCCCTCGCCGGGATGGCTCCGAGCCGATGACAACAAACCAAAGGCATCCGCTCCTTCCCTTCCTTCCCCTCCTTCCCGGGCGGCGCGGGGCTCTGTAACCTGAGGCAGCCCGCACCGAGGTGCTGAACAGGCAGAATTTTCTCGCTGCCGTGTGAAAAGAAGTTTTCCAGACTTCAGAGGGAAGCGAAAAGCCAGAGCTGAGCCCCGGGGGAGCCGCGGGCGGCTCCGAGCGGCCAAAGGGATGGGAGCCGGTAAAGGGGGCGAGTCCGGCCGCTCTCCCGGCGCGATCCCGACTCTTTGTGACCGAGCCCGAGCCCTGTCCCCACGGTGCCGGGCCGGGAGAGAGCCGGTGCGGGCATCCCCGGGGCCGCCGTGCCCGGCGGGGGGGTCACCCTAAAGCCATCGCACTGTGGGAGCCCCTACCGCGCATCACAGCCCCTCCGGGTCCCCTCGGTGTCCCGTCCGGGTCCCCGCAGTTCCCCGGGCAGCGTCCCCCGGTGCCGACCGCGCTTCCCCCGCGCGTTCCCTCCGTGGCCCTGCCCGGAGCCCCCCGGGCACGGCCCCCCGGTGTCCCCCCGTGCCCACCTCGGGTGGCCGCTGGCTCCTCGGCGCGGCGCGGGGCTCCGCGGGGCTCCCGGAGCCGGCCCGGCCGCAGCATCCCCGGCGCGGCGGCGGAGGAGGAGCCTGGACCCCGCGCCCGCGCACCGGGCCCGCCCCGGCGCAGCCCCCGGCTTTGTGCGCCGGCCCCCGGCCCCTCCTCCGCGCCCCCGGCCCCTCCTCCGGCCCCGGGCCGGGGCTGGGGCAGGAGCGGCGTTCCTGCTGGGATGCTGAGGGAGAGGGGCCCGCGGGTGGCTCCGGGCTCCCCGGCGCTGCGGTTGGGTCCGGCGCCGAGGGAAGCGCTGCGGGAGCGGAGCCGAGGGCGCGGGGGAGCAGCCAGGAGCCGGGAAAGGTCCGGCCTGAAGTTCCTGTTCTGCTGCATTCGGAGAGAGGACTTTGAGCTCCGAAATCCCGGCCTGGGCTGTGCCCGGCTCACGCCGCAGCCGGTCCCCGTGGCACCGCCAGGGACACGATCCCCGCGCCTCTGACCGCCGGCAGCCCGCTCGGGGGGCTGGATCTGCCGGGCCGAGGGGGCCTGACCTCTCCTGGAGTGCGATGGACGCTCTAAAGGAAACCCCGAAGGTCTCTGCTAAATCCATTCCGGTGGGCCCCGATTTCTGTAGCCGCAGCAGGCTGTGCGTGGCCGCAGGTGAGGTCTGTCCTGCTCCTGACTTTCCAGCTCCGTGTCCTTCCCGCTGCTCGCTGGCAGCCTGGAACCGGGCTGGAGGTGCAGCGACATTGCCGCGTCCCTTCCGTCCCTGCCCACCGGCCCCTGGAGGGGGGTTCGCCTCCTCCCCCTCACCTGGGGAGCCGCTCCCTGCCCGGAGTTTTCCTGCCCGGAGTTTTCCTGCCCGGAGTTTTCCGCCTGCCCCGCGCGGGGCCGGGGCTCTGACGCAGCGCTCCGGAATCCACCGGGCAGCTGGAGCCACATCTGGGCTTGTCCCGGCCACATCTGGGCTTGTCCCGGGCACGGAGTGGCCCGGTCCAGTATGCGGGGAGGGAGGATCGCCCGAGCCAGAACAGGATCCCCCATTCCAGCCCAGGGTCCCCCGTTCCAGCCCAGGATCCCCCATTCCAGCCCAGGGTCCCCCATTCCAGCCCAGGGTCCCCAGTTCCAGCCCAGGGTCCCCCATTCCAGCCGAGGGTCCCCAGTTCCAGCCCAGGATCCCCCATTCCAGCCCAGGATCCCCAGTTCCAGCCCAGGGTCCCCAATTCCAGCCCAGCATCCCCTCTCCAGAATAGGATCCCACGCCAGCTCGGGATCCCACTCCAGCACAGGATTCCCGTTCAGCAGACAGTGCCCCATTCCAGCCCAGGATCCCCAATTCCAGCCCAGGATCCCCGTTCAGTCTCACACTGGGCTGCTGGGTGCCCATGGGATTGGGATTGTGTCCCGTGGGGATGGGATCATCATGTCCTGTGGGGTAGGGATGGTGTCTGTGGGATTGGGATCATCATGTCCCATGGGATTTGGATGGATCCCATGGGGTAAGGAGGGTGTCCCATGACATTGGGATCATTGTGCCCCACAGGTTGGGATGGTGTCCCATGGGATTGGGATGGTGTCCCATGGGATTGGGATGGTGTCCCACAGTTTGGGATGGTGTCCCATGGGATTGGGATGGTGTCCCACAGTTTGGGATGGTGTCCCACGGGGTTGGGATGGTGTCCCACGGCTGGATCTCCATCCTCTAGCATGGCCCGGGGATCTCAGCACCGGGATTTGCTCCATCCCCCGGTGGGAGCCAGGCCAGCTCCCCAGGACCGGGCGGGAGGCGGTACCCCAGCCCCGGCCCTGCCCTCCCGGGGTTCGACAGGAGCGGAACGGAGAGCGGGGCTGGCATTGACGGGATTGACGGGATTTATGGGATTTGCGGGATTTATGGCGCTGCCGCTCGGCAGACGAGATCCACCCCCGGGCTTTTTTCGACGCCGTCTCCTGGCAGCTCCCTCGGTGCCTCTGCTGCGCCGCGCAGCTCCCGCAGCCCCGCGGTGCCGCCAGGGCCGGCGGCTGGAATGCCAGAGCTTGGGAGCTCCGAAGGGAAGGGAGGAAGGAGAAGGGGAGAGGGAGAGGGGAGAAAGGGAGGCAGAGAGAGAAGGAGAAGGAGGAAAAGGAGAAAGGAGGAGGAGGAGGAAGAGAGGGAGAAAGAGAAGGAGGAGGAGAAGGGAGCGAGAAGAGAGAGGGGGAGGAGGAGGAGGAGGAGGAGGGAAAGGAAGAGAACGAGGAGGAGGAGGAGAAGGAGGAGAAGGAAGAAGAGGAGAGGGAGAGGGAGGAGGAGGAGAAGAAGAGGGAGAAATAGAAGTAGAAACAGGAGAACAAGGAGAAGGTGAGGAAGAAGAAAGCGAATTCACATGAGCACAGAGAGGGTTTAGCAGGATTCCACGAGGGAAAAGGCCCAGGAACACGGTGATGATTCATTTTCAGCCAGCTCGGTGTTTCTATAGCAAACCACAAACAGGAGGGATCTGCTCCAGCTGGGCCAGCGGCTGGAGCTGCCAGGAATCCTCCGGGCTGGGAGCTCAGCAGTTCCACCACCGTGGGGGGGGGGTCGGGGGGAAGGAGCCCCGCGGTGTCCCGGGGCTGTCCCTGGGCTGTCCCGAGGGTGTGCCCGGCTCCTCCTGGGCTGGAATTCGCACTGCCCGGCTCCTCCTGGGCTGGAATTCGCCTTCCTCGGCTCCTCCTGGGCTGGAACTCGCCCTGCCCGGCTCCTCCTGGGCTGGAACTTGCCTTCCTCGGCTGTTCCTGGGCTGGATCTTGCCCTGCCCAGCTGCCCCATCCCATCCCATCCCATCCCATCCCATCCCATCCCATCCCATCCCATCCCATCCCATCCCATCCCATCCCATCCCATCCCATCCCATCCCAGTCGTGTCAGAACTCGCCCCGGGTGCCGTGGCCTCCCCCGGCGCCGCCTCTGAGCCGCGGCATTGCTTCACCTGCCGACTCACCTGGAAGCCTTCCCGGGGCAAGGGAGCCCTGGAGAGGAACTGGAAAGGATCCCGGTGGAGCTTTGGGTTCCTGAGGAGCGTGGGGTGAAGGCCAGGTCCTGAAACGCCTCCCTGAATCCACCTGGATTTCCCCGTGGTGGGACCTGACCTGTTGTGAAAATCCTCCCGCAAAACCATTCCGCTTTTTAAGTTTAAAAATTCCTCCAGCAAAACCCAACCACAAAAAAAAAGAAAAAAATCAAATCACAATAATCCACTTTTTGTCCTTTGGCTGCAAACGGGGGGTGAACCATGGGTGATTTGTTTCCCTGCAGGGAATTTGGGCAGCGAAAAGTTCCCGGGCCTCGCTCAGGTTTGGCAGCCCCGGGAGTGGCTCAGGTGGGCAGTGAGTCCCTCCCTCTTCCCTTCCACCCCTCCTTCCTCCTGGGATCACCCTGGACGCAGCCCTAAGTGGATTTGCATGGCTACACGGAATAAAATCCCTCATATTTTGCTACAAAGGAAAAGCAGAAATGACAAAGACAGGATTTTCCCTCCCCCCCTTTTTCCCCCCCCATTTTTTTACTACTCCCAGATTATTTACAAATCCCTTGAAATTGGATAGAACTCGGTTCACACTCGTTGGCTGCTCGGGGAGGGAATTACAAGATAATCAGATCAGTGATAAAAGCAAGGAGTAGGTGTGTGTTTAATGACTTTTTCCCCCACAGAGCCATGAGGGAAGATTGGAGGAGTGAGGCAGAGGCTGGAAAAGGAAACAAAACCTCCAAAGGCTCCGCGGGGCTGGAGGGAAAGAAATTCTACCTTGGTTTTTCCACCTGGATTTTCAACAGATGCGGGCACGGGATGTGGCGTGGGAAGGGCTGGGGATGGGGAAGGGGCGTCCCCTGGGGCTGGGCAGGGGGGTCACGCGGGGCTGGCCCAGCTCTCCTGGGTTGGAGGATGGGGTTTGCTTCCCAAAACCACGGGATGGGAATTTCCCTTCCAAGGGGGGAGAAAGCGGCTGTGGGGCTGCCCAAAGGGTGATCCCAAAGACTGATCCCAAAGGCTGATCCTAAAGCCTGATCCAAAGGGGGATCCCAAAGGCTGCTCCCAAAGCCTGAGCCCAAAGGGTGATCCCAAAACCTGGTCCCAAAGGCTGGTCCCAAAGGCTGATCCCAAAACCTGAGCCCAAGCCTGACTCCAAAGGCTGATCCTAAAGTTTGATCTCCCAGCCTGATCCCAAAGCCTGAGCTCAAGGCCTGATCCCAATGGCTGGTCCCAAAGCCTGAGCCTTCCTGGAGGTGTCAGAGCAGGGATTTGGGACTTTGGGACCGGGATGTGTCTTTGGGATTGCTGAGGGCTCAGCTTTGGGGCTGGGAAGATCCATGAGCTCATCCCCAGCTGATGTCCCGGGATTTTGTCCCCATTGTGCTGCTCAAAGGGATTTCCAGCCAGGCCCATGGGTCAGGGTGGAGAAGGGAATCCATCCCAACCATTCCAGCCATCCCCTTCCCATGGAAAGGTGGGATAATTCTTGTTCTGGTTGGGGTGGAGGAGGGAATCCATCCCAACCCATCCCAACTCATCCCAATCCATTCCAACCATCCCAATCCATCCCAACCATCCCAGTCCATCCCAACCATCCCAACCCGTCCCAATCCATCCCAAACATCCCAATCCATCCCAATCCATCCCAACCATCCCAATCCATCCCAATCCATCCCAATCCATCCCGATCCATCCCAATCCTCCCCTCGGAGCGTGTCCTTCCCACAGGAAAGGTGACTCCCACCATCCCCTCTGTAATTCGGGGTGAAACCTGACCCAGAACAATCCCAGAATGATTTGGGCTGGAAGGGACCCTAAACATCCAATTCCATGGGCAGGGACACCTCCCACAATCCCAATCTGTCCAGCCTGGCCTTGGGCCCTGCCGGGGCTCCAGGGGCAGCCACAGCTCCTCCGGGAAATCCATGCAGCGTTCCCAGGGAGTTCCAGCCTACTTAGGCCAGGCTTTGCTCCCAGCTCCCATTCCTGGAGCCCTGAGAAGCAGCTCTGGCTCCAATCCCAGAAAACAACCCAACAAAACCCTCAAAAGGTCGTGAGAAAAAATCCAGAGAAAATCCAGTCCCATCCCCTGCTCAGAGGCAGATTGATATTTCCTCTTCCACATCTGGGATTCATCCCTGCCTTTGCCATTAGAATTAAGTTCTGAGAGCTGGGCTCAGCTCCTGGGCAGCTCCTCAGCTGCAAATCCTGCTCTAAAAAATCCTGCTCCAAAAACCTGCTTCAAATCCTGCTTTAAATCCTGCTCCAGATCCTGCTCTAAATCCTGCTCCAAATCCTGCTCTAAATCCTGCTCCAGATCCTGCTCTAAATCCTGCTCCAAAAACCTGCTTCAAATCCTGCTCCAGATCCTGCTCCAAATCCTGCTTTAAATCCTGCTCCAAATCCTGCTTTAAATCCTGCTTTAAATCCTGCTCCAAAATCCTGCTCCAGATCCTGCTCCAAATCCTGCTCCAAATCCTGCTCCAAATCCTGCTCCAGATCTTGCTCCAAATCCTGCTCCAGATCCTGCTCCAGATCCTGCTCCAAAAACCTGCTTCAAATCCTGCTCCAGATCCTGCTCCAAATCCTGCTTTAAATCCTGCTCCAAATCCTGCTCCAGATCCTGCTCCAGATCCTGCTCCAGATCCTGCTCCAAATCCTGCTCCAAATCCTGCTCCAGATCCTGCTCCAGATCCTGCTCCAAACCCGGCTCCAAACCGGGCTCCTGGTCTGGGGAGGAAGCTGAGGGGCAGAATGTCAGGGGAGGAAGGTGGGAAGGCGAGTGGGGATCCCAAAATGCAGGAGGGAGCTTGAGTCGGGTGTCACGCCTGGGGTGAGAAATGGGAATACCAGAGGGTGAGATATCCCAAACTATCATCCCATCCAGGTGTCACATCTGAAGATATCAGTGGTTGAGATATCCCAAACTCTGTCATCCAATCCAGGTGTCACATGTGGGGATATCAGAGGGTGAGATATCCCAGACTCTCATCCCAACCCAGGTGTCACATCTGGGGATATCAGAGGGTGAGATATCCCAGACTCTCATCCCAATCCAGGTGTCACATTTGGGTCAGAAATGGGAATATCGGAGGGTGAGATATCCCAAACTGTGATCCCAATCCAGGTGTCACATCTGGGGATATCAGTGGGTGAGATATCCCAAACTCTCACCCCAACCCAGGTGTCACATTTGAGAATATCAATGGATGAGCTATTCCAGACTCTCATCCCAATCCAGGTGTCACATCTGGGGTGAGAAATAGGAATATCAGTGGGTGAGATATCCCAGACTCTCATCCCAATCCAGGTGTCACATTTGGGTCAGAAATGGGAATATCGCAGGGTGAGATATCCCGACCCCACTGCCATCCCACTCCAGGGGCTCTGGAGCAGAAATTTTCTCTCCTTTTCAGAAGGAAAGTTTTCTCTCCTTTTCCTTCTCAGCCTTTTCCTGCTCCTCCTCCTGCTCCTCCTCCTCCTCCTCCTCCTCCTCCCCCCCTCATTACTCACCACTTATGCAATTCTTATCCCGTTCCGCTGGCAGGAGCCCAGCCTGCCCGGCTCTGCCTGCCCGGATTCACCCCAGGATGGCTCAGGCTGTTCTCCTGCTGCTTTCCAGGGAAAAGAAAACAGCAGGAAAAGGGCCTGGATTTCCCCATGGGTGTTCAGTGCTTCTGCTCCGTCGGCCTCCAGATCCAAATCCTCCTCAATAATTCAGCAGAGCTGCTGCACTCGGGGACTGAATAATTCATCCTGGAGCTGGAGATGTGCTCCCATCGCCCTGGGACAGCGGGAGGTGGCCCCGGGCTGCAGCTGGATGAGCTTTGAGGCCCTTCCCACCCCACTTCAGGATTCCCTGCCCTCTCCATGCTGGATGAAATCCTTTTTCCACTGGAGGAGAGCTCAGGAAATGAGGATTTATCCCAGCTCCACCACAGGATGCTGGAATTGGGTTAAAATGTCCCACGGGGGTGATT